>NC_133534.1:26668975-26973049 GCF_048544455.1 Silene latifolia
CTTTTGGGTTACTGTACATTTATATGGGAAGGGAATGTTGGGAATTGTTCAAAGTGTAATTGTGTTGTATGATCTTTGTATAGGAGAAGACTTCGTAGAGGAGCCTTTTTGATTGTCCGTGTTGCTTACTGCTGTGATTGCTAAGGTAGGGTTTCCCTACTCAGTTGCTGTGTTTTACATGACATGTTATGGTATTTATCGTTGTCTATTGATCATCGTAATATGGAGATTGTTGTGACAGTGTTGGTGTGAAGGGATTGAGATGACAGTAATGTCATGTGATTGTGATTGTGGTGGAGTCACTTGCGGGAGTGGCTTCACACCCTAGTTCGCCCTCCGTGGAACCCGCCACGGGAGGGGATGTGCACATTAAGGGACAGGGATTATTGTCGCTCGTTGAGGAGCTGGACTAGGTGGGATCGGCTGCGGTCACCCACTGGCGGCGAGGATTACCTGTTGCGATGGGTAATCTGGCAGGGCTACACACTTTAGTGTGTAGTCGGTTACTATGTGAGACAGGGTGATTGGGAGTTGACGATGATCGGACGAGTATCGCATTTGTTTGTCTTGTTTGTTGCATATTACTGACCCCGTTGTTGTTTGTGGAATCTGCGGTGATCCATTCGGGGATGGTGAGCAGGCTTGACAGGTTTTGCTAGTGAGAGCTTGGGGATTTTCTTGGGAGATTTGCCGCCATGAGTCATAGCATCACCGTCGGAGTCTTAGCGAGCTTTCTTTTATTTTTAAGACCTTGAAGTTGTATTTCATTAAACGGTATTTGGTTTTGGATGTTGTAACTTCGTTAATTACACTACTTTAATAAATGTGCTCAGTTCAGACGCTTTTGATATGTACTAACCTCGGGCAACCGAGATGGTAACGCGTTCTCATGGTAGGGTGGTCCTGGTAAGGCACCTTGGTATGAGGGGGTGTTACAAAGTGGTATCAGAGCCGAAGATTCCGGCACCTAAACAAATGAATTTAATGAACCTAGGGAGTCTAAATAAAATGAACCCGGGAGAGTAGTTTGGAGCTACCGCAAAGACTCGGGAGACGTCCCGGAGTCGCATAATGGCCCTTACTAACTCGAGCCGGTAACTTGGGGAAAGTGTGATGAGGACTAGGCCTTGTATGTGTCCGTATGTGAAGATGCATGTTAGTAAAAGTCGATAATTGTATATATGTGTGATGAAACTCTTAACTGTTGTGATGGGAGAAGTAATTGATGAGACGGTTGTGATTTCAACGTTGGATTTAGCGTGTGTGCAAATTGGATGATGATATGTTTACAATATGGTGTTAAAGTTTTAATATATGTATCGCATGCTGAGGTGTTTATAACATGACTTTTGGGTTCTTACGTAATTGTTATGAGAATACTGAGTATGATAGAGGGATCCTAAAGTGTTAACCTGTAAATAGTGTCACTCGGCCGAGCATTTTAGGTACTCGACCGAGTATTGAGTACTCGGCCGAGCAGAAGGAAACTCGACCGAGTGTTGTTTGAAGGAAAGTAGCAATCGCTACTGTTTATGGTAACTCGACCGAGTATGGGAGTATACTCGACCGAGTATGGTCCACTCGGCCGAGTGTTGCTATACTCGATCGAGTGCTTCTTTTTGCGTTTTGACGTTTTCCTCTGGAGTCGACACTCGACCGAGTATCTGAGAGGATACTCGACCGAGTGCTCTATACTCGACCGAGTATGATGTATACTCGGCCGAGTGTTCTTATGGCGGAAGAGTATGATATTTTGAGCATGTGTTTACGTTTCTTTCATTCTTATCAGCTCAAAATGCCGCCCAAAAGAACTCCCGCTCAGATTCAAGCTTCGGAGATGTCTGTTGATGAGGTTGCTCGCATGATTGAGCAACAAGAGGCTCTCCTTGAAGCTCTCAAAAATGTGGGAAAAGGAAACGAGAAGACGATAGATGCAACCCAGCTTAGCATCAACATTGCTCGTTTCCACCCTCCCACATATGACGGGGTAGGTGAACCAAAGCTGCTCGAGAAGTGGCACCGTGAGATTGAAGCTCTCATGGAAATGGTTAAGTGCCCCGAGGATATGATTGTCGAACAGGTTGTGTACTACCTAAGGGGAGAAGCTGCAGTTTGGTGGCAGAATGTCAAGGAGGATGCTAGAGCTTACTATCAGGAGGAAGGGGCTATTCCGTGGTCTGGGTTGAAGAGTGCCATGAGAGAGCAGTTTGTGCCGGAGCATATCCGACACAAGATGAGGTCCGACTTTGAATCTTTTACTATGTCTGAGGAGATGACAGTCACTGATTACTATCATCGATTTATGGAGCTATCTCGTTACGTGGAAGACTTACAGCTCGGGCAAAGAGGTTTGGCTCTCCGTTTTGAGAGGGGTTTGTCTGCTAAGATTGTGAGTCGTATGCCGCTGGGGTTGCTCGACCTCAAGGAAGTGTACCTGAGAGCGGGTCAAGCTGAGAGAATGGTGGATCTCTCAAGGGAGATTGAGGAGAGGACTGCTACCGAAAAGAGGAAGGCTGATAGTGGGAACAACAATCAGCCAACCAATAAGAAAGGGAATTTCAACCATGCTAAAGCTTTCTCTAGTGGAGCTGGTTTCTCTGGAGGTTCTCGTGGCTGGGGAAAGAATGGAGGTCGGGCTGTAAGTGACAACACCAACCTTACGTGTTTCAACTGTGGTGGTGTAGGCCACAAAAGGCGAGACTGCACGAGCTACAAGCCCGGCAATGGTTCAGGAGCTCGATCAGGAAATTTCTCTCAGGGGCCGACTCAGAGTTTCGCTAGTAGCCGACCGGGAGGTTCTTGGGGCAACAGAGGTGGACAGGGTAACCAGGGCGGTTACAACCGCGGTGGTGGTGGATCTTACCAGCGTCAGAATAACAGTGTCACCCAGGATTCGGCAGCTAAGCCTAGTACCTCCAATGCTTCAGTTCAGGGTGGAGGACAGAAGAATAGTGGAAAACTCTTCATGATGGATAAGCAGGAAGCACAGGATGATGCTCATGTAGTTACCGATACCTTTCTTGTTAATAATGTACCGTCTTTTGTTTTGTTTGATTCCGGGGCTACACATTCGTTTGTGTCTAAGAGTCATGCAGTGTCTATGGGTTTGGGCAAGTTTGAGGTTGTAAAAGATGATGTGTTCATACCTTCAGGGGAGTCTGTGTCGTGTCTCAAGTTATATAAGGGTATACCTATGGTGATTGGAGGGGTAGACTTACCGGTAAACCTGTTAGAGTTTCCTAAGGATGGGTTTGAGGTAATTGTCGGGATGGATTGGCTAGGTAGGTATGAGGCCAGGATAGATTGTAGACAGAAGAGAGTGTCTTTAAAGAGTCCCAAGGGTGTTAAGGTGTCCTATAGAGGGTTTGTGGTAAAGCCTAAATGTAGGTTTATAGCGGTTATGACTTTAAAGTCATGTTTAAGGAAGAAGTGTCCCTTAATCCTTTGTCATGTGAGGGATCACCGAATAGAGCCGCCGACAGTTTCTGAGATTTCCGTGGTGAAAGAATTCGAAGATGTATTTCCTGAGGAAATACCGGGTTTGCCTCCCAAGAGGGATGTCGATTTCAGCGTGGAGCTTAAGCCGGGAACGGGTCCTATATCTAAAGCACCTTATCGTATGGCACCTAAAGAGTTGGCTGAGTTGAAGAAGCAGTTACATGAGTTGTTAGACAAGGGTTATATCAGGCCTAGCGTATCACCGTGGGGAGCTCCAGTTCTTTTCGTAAAGAAGAAAGATGGGAGTATGAGATTGTGCATTGACTACAGAGAGCTCAATCGGGTTACAGTGAAGAACAAGTATCCGTTGCCGAGGATTGATGATTTGTTCGATCGGCTAAGTGAAATTTGGTGTATTCTCTAAGATTGATGCGAGGTCGGGGTATCATCACCGAGGATAGCAGACGAAGATATTCCTAAAACAGCGTTCCGATCTCGTTATGGTCACTACGAGTATGTAGTGATGCCTTTTGGGTTGACCAATGCGCCAGCAGCTTTTATGGATTTGATGAACCGGATCTTCACACCGTTTTTGGATAAGTTTGTGGTTGTTTTCATAGACGATATCCTAGTTTATTCCAAGACCAAGGAAGAGCACGAAGAGCATTTGAGGATAGTCTTGCAGACTTTGAGGGAAAATCAGCTTTATGCTAAGTTATCCAAGTGTGAGTTCTGGTTAGAGGAAGTGGCTTTTCTAGGCCATGTAATATCCAAGAAGGGGGTATCCGTGGATCCTAGTAAGATCGAGGCCGTAACCAAGTGGGAGTCGCCGAAGAATGTTGCTGAGATCCGGAGTTTCTTAGGCCTTGCCGGCTACTACCGGAGATTTGTGAAGGATTTTTCCACCATAGCACGGCCTATGACGTCCTTGATGAGGAAAGAAGTCAGATTTGTTTGGGATGAGAGTTGTGAAACGGCGTTTCAGACCTTAAAAGAGCGCTTGACCACAGCTCCTATCTTAGCCTTGCCAGAGGGTTGTGAGAACTTTGAGGTCTATACTGACGCTTCAAAGAACGGTTTGGGTTGTGTCTTGATGCAGGAAGGGAAAGTTATAGCTTATGCTTCGAGGCAGTTGAAGCAATATGAGGAGAACTACCCTACTCATGATTTGGAGCTGGGTGCAGTCGTGTTCGCTCTTAAGATTTGGAGGCACTACCTTTATGGCGCAACTTTTAAGGTGTTCTCTGACCATAAGAGTCTAAAGTATATCCACACTCAGAAAGAGCTTAACATGCGACAGAGGCGGTGGATGGAGCTGATTGGAGATTATGATATGGAGATCATCTATCACGAGGGTAAAGCTAATGTTGTCGCTGATGCTTTGAGTAGGAAGAGCGTTCATTCGCTATGTACAGCTATGTCCTTGCTGAAGTTGAGAGATGAGATGTCTAGATTGGGGATCTTTATGATTCGAGAAGGGAGTACCATCGGGGATTTGACGATCGAGCCAGATTTGTATGAAAACATCAAAAGTAAGCAAGAGCTTGATCCTAAGATCCAGGAGTGGAAGTCAAAGGTAGGGAGTGGAGCAGCTTCCCGGTTCTCCATACATCCAGATGGGAGTGTTCGTTTTGATGGGAGATGGTGTGTTCCTGACGATGCAGAGTTGAGGAGAATGATCTTGTCTGAGGCTCATTGCACTCCTTATTCGGTTCACCCGGGTGGTGATAAGCTTTACAGAGACCTTAAGAAGACTTTTTGGTGGCCGAACATGAAGAGGGATGTAGCTGAGTTTGTGGCTAGATGCTTGACCTGTCAAAGGGTCAAAGGTGAACAAAGGAGACCTCAAGGTAAGATTCAGTCTCTGACAGT
This sequence comes from Silene latifolia, assembly GCF_048544455.1. Classification (NCBI taxonomy): domain Eukaryota; kingdom Viridiplantae; phylum Streptophyta; class Magnoliopsida; order Caryophyllales; family Caryophyllaceae; genus Silene; species Silene latifolia. The sequence goes on from NC_133534.1 coordinate 26,674,286, forward strand.
GCCTGAGTGGAAGTGGGAGTCGATCTCCATGGACTTTATTGTGGGGTTACCTAGGTCACAGCAAGGTAACAACATGATTTGGGTGATTGTGGATCGGCTAACCAAATCAGCCCATTTTGTTCCCATGAAAGATACTTGGTCTAAGATGCAGCTTGCATTGGGTTACCGAAAGCATGTGGTTCGGTTGCATGGTATTCCGAAGGATATTGTTTCCGATCGTGATGCGAGGTTCATATCAAAGTTTTGGCAAGAACTGCAAGAATTGATGGGTACAACTTTGAAGATGAGTACAGCTTTTCATCCGGCAACCGATGGGCAAACAGAACGGACCATCAAGACCTTAGAAGACATGCTAAGGGCATGTGTTATGGACTTTGGAGGCAGTTGGGAAGACAGACTGGATTTGATCGAGTTTTCATACAATAATAGCTATCATACAAGCATTGGGATGGCACCTTTTGAAGCTTTGTATGGCCGGAAATGCCGAAGTCCAGTTTGTTGGGATGATAGTTCCGAGACAGTGGTCTTAGGGCCACAATTGGTTCAAGATATGGTTGAGCAAATCCAGTTGATTCGCCAAAAGATGAGAGCAGCTCAAGATCGTCAGAAGAGCTACGCCGACTTACACCGCAGGGATATTGAGTTCGCGGTAGGTGACAAGGTGCTTTTGAAAGTGTCACCTATGCGAGGTGTTATGAGGTTTGGGAAGAAGGGTAAGTTAAGCCAAAAGTTCATAGGCCCTTATGAAATTCTGGACCGTGTTGGCGAGGTAGCCTACAGGTTAGCTTTACCACCAGCTTTGGATAGAGTGCACAATGTTTTTCATGTGTCTCAACTCCGGAAATATGTGAGTGATCCGTCACACATCCTCGAGATGGAGAACATCGAACTTGATGAATCCTTGTCCTATGCTGAGATTCCTAAGGAGATTCTTGATCGCAAGGTTCGTAAGACCCGGAATGGTGAGACGGTATTACTCAAGGTCCTTTGGTCTAATCATAATGTGGAGGAAGCCACATGGGAACCCGAGGAAGCTATGCGAGACCGTTTTCCTAACCTTTTTGATCAGGTATGTTTGGTTACGGGGACGTAACCGTTGTCTTTTTAGGGGGGTAGGAGATGGTCGCGATAGTGTTTTGTGTTTTCTTTGCCTTGTTTGGTTCGTGTCGGGAGATGTGTTTGGGGTAACTTGTTGTGATGCTTGTGTAGTTCCTTGGTGTTGTTTCATGTGTTTGTTAGAGTCTTGTGTCGTGGTGTGTTGTGTTTGTGTGTAGTTGAGTGTGAACTTCGGGACGAAGTTCTTTTTAGGGGGAAAGATTGTAACACTACGGATTTCCTTTGGAGCCTACTCGACCGAGTAGAGCCTACTCGGCCGAGTAGTGCTCTTTGTGTGAGTTATTTCGGTTCTGCCGAGGAACACTCGGCCGAGTATAGTGGACACTCGACCGAGTGTAGGCCACTCGGCCGAGTGTCGTCTCACTCGACCGAGTGTCCGGTTTGGCGAAGTTATATTTCGACGGTTTGATTAAAGAGTGATTAGGGTATTTTATATTTTGAGCGTCAGTTTCTAATATCACTTTTCACACATTATCATTTCTACGTTACCCTAATCCTACCCAAATCATTCCCTAATTCATTCCTTGAGCATCTCGTAGCATAGTTGTGTGGATATTTACGGTGATTATTCCGTATAAACTCTTGTTGCATTGTTGGTAAGTTCTATCTTTGTAATTATTGTAGCTTTTGGGTTACTGTACATTTATATGGGAAGGGAATGTTGGGAATTGTTCAAAGTGTAATTGTGTTGTATGATCTTTGTATAGGAGAAGACTTCGTAGAGGAGCCTTTTTGATTGTCCGTGTTGCTTACTGCTGTGATTGCTAAGGTAGGGTTTCCCTACTCAGTTGCTGTGTTTTACATGACATGTTATGGTATTTATCGTTGTCTATTGATCATCGTAATATGGAGATTGTTGTGACAGTGTTGGTGTGAAGGGATTGAGATGACAGTAATGTCATGTGATTGTGATTGTGGTGGAGTCACTTGCGGGAGTGGCTTCACACCCTAGTTCGCCCTCCGTGGAACCCGCCACGGGAGGGGATGTGCACATTAAGGGACAGGGATTATTGTCGCTCGTTGAGGAGCTGGACTAGGTGGGATCGGCTGCGGTCACCCACTGGCGGCGAGGATTACCTGTTGCGATGGGTAATCTGGCAGGGCTACACACTTTAGTGTGTAGTCGGTTACTATGTGAGACAGGGTGATTGGGAGTTGACGATGATCGGACGAGTATCGCATTTGTTTGTCTTGTTTGTTGCATATTACTGACCCCGTTGTTGTTTGTGGAATCTGCGGTGATCCATTCGGGGATGGTGAGCAGGCTTGACAGGTTTTGCTAGTGAGAGCTTGGGGATTTTCTTGGGAGATTTGCCGCCATGAGTCATAGCATCACCGTCGGAGTCTTAGCGAGCTTTCTTTTATTTTTAAGACCTTGAAGTTGTATTTCATTAAACGGTATTTGGTTTTGGATGTTGTAACTTCGTTAATTACACTACTTTAATAAATGTGCTCAGTTCAGACGCTTTTGATATGTACTAACCTCGGGCAACCGAGATGGTAACGCGTTCTCATGGTAGGGTGGTCCTGGTAAGGCACCTTGGTATGAGGGGGTGTTACAATCGTTTCATGTTTAAATGCTTCCATAATTAATTTCGTTCAAAACACTCCGTAAATATACGTATACCGCTACATGCATTATTTACGTACCAATACTAATCACATTAGCCAACTAGTACCAATTTAATAATTAACTGCTTAATCAATAATTCCTGTCTTAAATAATTTATTATTCAATTATCGCATAATTAAATAATAATTTCCGGACCTCGAGTTCACAACTCGATATCTCTCTAAATCAATTTAGTTGACTAACTCTTAGTCAATTTAATAAAGGGACTAATTTAAACTATATCTCATATAATTAATTAGCTTTCGTGTTGGGGCTCGTTCCTTTAGGTGTGACCGAAAGGGATCAGCTGAACACCGCCGTCTCACGACAGTAACGTCAAACCCTAGTTGGCCAACCGTTAACGATATACGTTGATCAGCTGACTAGTATTGCCAATGAATATCGCATGTATATTCCTTAATGAGATTTAATAATATTATCATGCACTATTGTGGAGGACAAAAACTCCAACAGGCTCATTTGATCACCAATTTTGACTCAGGTGATGACAAAGGATGGGCACAGACCTATATGTTCATCAGGGCTAATTCTATTGCCCCTGACTTGGATTATCTCAGCTACCCTACCGTTAAGGGGGGTAATTTCTTTTTCCTGCATTCAATTTTGGTTAGAAATAACTTATTAATTTTTTGAAAATTGGCTCACTTGATCTGTCCTTATAGTGGCTGATTGGGCTAATAATCCTAATGCTAAGGCATCGGCTGATCGGATTGCTGCTTTTATGGTTCTACCTGATGAGGAGAGGACGTGGCCTGCCTGTCTTGGGCAAACACCTATGCCTCGTTTCAAGAAAGCTAAGTTGAGCACTTATAAAGCTGTTAATGATGGCAAAGCTTCATGGACTTCTTCGTCAGGCAGTAAGTTTGTTTCCTTTGCTTTGTGGATTATTTTGTTTGAACACGTGTTAGTATTACTGATATAGGGTCTCGTCGTGTAGCTAACAGGGCTTCTACCAGGATTTCTAGCTTTGGGTTGTCTTTGGTGGAGGCAGGCGTTTTCCAGATTACGGGGGAGAAATCACGGAGCAGTGAGGCCACACGGAGTGACAGCACATTGCAGGTCCAGGCGCCTACCCAAAAAACTCAATTGGTGTCTCCCCTAGAGATTGTGGTTGATGAGCCTGGTCGTGCTGAAAGGAGGAAGAGGCCTAATGAGATCTCAGAAGGAGTTGATGAGGTCATGGGGGTTAGGGTCAGGCTTGACGAGGTCCAATTTGCCAATGAACAGATCCAGGCCCATTCTTTCCTGGTTGATGATCCCTTCTTTAAGTATCAGGCTGAGGAGTCGTCTGCTCGTGCTTTGGCTGCTATGTACTGTTCCAGGGACTATGCTGCTAACCTGGTCACTATGTTGCAGGAGGTAATGATTCCGTTTTCCTTAATTTTGTTTTGGTTGTGTGTTTTTTATTTGTTTTGTTTGATTGGTGGTCTTTTTGTAGAATGTGAAGATATGTTAAGAGGTGCCTGTCAGCTGGAATCTGCAAATGGTGTCAAGGATACTTTGGACTGGGAGGTGCAATTCCTGAAGAAGGATGTTGCATCCATGAAAACAGATTTGAAGGTGGCCAAAGCAGAGAATGAAACTTTAAAGAAGGATAAAGAGGCAGGGAAAGAACGGTTGGTTGTGGAGGAATCAAAGCTGGGTTCTGCTCAGAATGATGTGAAGTCTAGCCAAGCCAAGCTTGACATTGTTCAGGAGGAGTTACTGGCTGAGAAGCAGGGTATGCAGGATCATTTGAAGGTGAATGAGTAGCTGGCTGCTGAGAGGGACTTGGTGCAGGGTTGATATAAGGATGTTGCCTTGTACTTCTTTGTCAAGGGTCATGTAGATGCCATGAAGGAGCCCATTGAAGTCAGGCCACAATAGAACCCTGATCAGGAGATGGCTGATCTTAACACCACTTATTCTGACCTCTGCAAATTGCATGCTGATGACGAGGTTGATTCTCCCCCATCCAAGGAAAAAGGTGGTGAGCCTGAAGATAAAGAGGATTATGAAGAGGAGGAGGAGCCAACTGATGAAGGTATTAGTTCTGCTACTGCTTCCAAGGCAAGCTAATTAACTTAGTTTTTTAGAATAGCTGTTTTTTGGCCAATCCAGGGGGGGATGTTCCCTGGACAAACAATCCTTAGATATTTTCTGGTATTTTGTCCTACCTAGGAGGGATGTTCCCTGGGCAATTTTGGATCTTGTTTTCTTTCTTTTGCAGCAATTTGAAAACGTTTTCCTTTTTAAATATCTTGGTTTGGTACCTGAAATAATGTAGTTTAAAATATTTTGTTAGGGAAATGCTGTCAGGAGGGTTTATGGCCCTCAATCCTTTTTAGAAAATTATGGCTTATTGCCTGCAGGAGGGCTTTTTTGGGTAAGAGGGGCGGTTGCCAGTTAGGAGGGCTTATGGCCCTCAGCCCATCTGCCTTTTCTTCTTTTTAGTTTTTTCTTCAGGCAGCTAATTACCACTTTGTTGTTGGATTCTGCCTGACCATTGGCTTTTGGGTAGCCTGGCGTGGAGGTTACCAGGTTGATGTTCCATTGTGCGTAAAAAGCCATTGTCCTTTTTCCCACGAACTGATTGCCATTGTCACAGACTATTTCTGAGGGGATGTCATATCTACATATGATATTGTGTTTGATAAATGATATGACATCATTCTCTTTGACTTGTCTGTATGAGTCGGCCTCTATCCATTTTGAAAAGTAGTCGGTCATCGCTAACATGAAAACTTTTTCTCCAAGAGCTTAGGGTATCTTACCTACAATGTCCATTCCCCACTTCAAAAACGGCCAGGGAGCTGAGATGGAGTGCAGTAGCTCTGATGGCTTGTGGATAAATGGAGAATGGAGTTGGCAGGCTTCGCACTTGGAGCTTTAAACTATGCAATCAGTCCTGAGGGTTGGCCAGAAGTAGCTTGTCCTTAGAACTTTGCTTGCCAGGCTTATGTCACCTTTGTGATTTCCACAGTATCCATCGTGTGTGTCCTCAATAACCTGTTTAGCTTCATGAGATTCCAGGCATCGCAGATAAGGTCCATCCTGAGACTTTTTGAACAACATGTTATTTATAATAGTATAGTTGGAAGCTTTGATTCTAAGGGTCCTTGCTTCATGCCTGTCTTTAGGTTGTGTTCCCTGTAAGAACCAATCATAGTATGGTTTGGTCCAAGAGTTTCTGTCCTCATTGATGGGACAAGTTTGGTCAGGCTTTTTAATGGTTGGTTCTAGCAGATGAACAATATATATTTTATCAAATACAATAGGGTTGAAATTTGATCCCAGGTTGGCTAGGGCGCCAGCCTGAGTATTTAGGTCTCTTGGTATTTGATCAATGTCAAATGAACTAAACTTTTTGCAAGGTTTTTGATGTAGTCTAGATAAAGAATCATTTTGGAATCCTTTGCAGCATATGTTCCTTTGACTTGATTGAAAATTAAAAGGGAGTCAGTTTTTACCTTGAGATTTTTCACACCGAGTTTTATACATACCTTGAGTCCAGCTATCAGGGCTTCATATTCAGCTTCATTATTTGTTGCTTTGAATTCACAACTGATAGCTTTAGCAATTAGGTTTCCCTGTGGTGATTTTGGTACTAATCTTAGGTCGGTTCCTCCCATGTTTGTTACTCCATCTACGTGTAAGGTCCATTCCTGGCCTGATTTCCGGGTGTCTAGATGGTTGACCTCTTTTATGAGGTCTGGTTCTAGGTTGAAACTAAATTCAACCATAAAGTCTACTAATGCCTGAGATTTAATTGTTGTCCTAGGTTCAAAGGTTATGTCATAAGTACTTAGTTGTACTGACCATTTTGCCATTCTGCCTGAAAGCTCAGGTTTTCTCAGGACAGATTTGATAGGCAGGTTGGTCCTGACAATTATTAGGTAACTCTCAAAGTAGGGTATAAGTTTAGTACAGGATATAATTAAAGCAAGCACATATTTTTCAAGTAGTCCATACCTTATTTCTTCATCCAGATGACTTTTACTTACATAGTAGACGGGGTGTTGTTGGCCTTCAATCTTTTTGGTTAGGACTCCACTTACTGTTGTTTCAATGACTGATAAGTAAACCGTCAAGGGTTCTCCTTTATTAGGCTTAGCCAGTAGTGGAGGAGTAGCCAGGTAGGTTTTTAACTCTTGGAAGGCTGCTTCGTGTTCAGGAAACCATTTGAATAATTTGTTCTTCCTGAGGAGTTCATAGAAGGATCTGCATCTTTCTGATGACCTGGATATGAATCTATTTAGAGCTGCAACTCTTCCTGTTAATGTTTGGATATCTTTAACTGATTTGGGAGACTCCAATTCCAGGATGGCTTTTTTTTGTTATGGGCTGGCTTCAATCTCTCTTTTTGTCACCATGTATCCAAGGAATTTGCTTGAAGAGACTCCAAAGTGACATTTGGAAGGGTTGAGCTTCATATTGAATTCTTCCAGGATCTTGAAGGCTACTTCTAAATCTTTTACATGATCTTCAGCCGTTTTTTATTTGACCACCATATCATCAATATAAACCTCCATTGTATCACCTATTTGATCTTTGAACATCATGTTGACTAGGTGTTGGTAGGTTGCCCCTACATTCTTCAGGCCAAAGGACATTACTGTGTAACAATATATGCCCCTTTCCGTGATGAATGCAGTGTTTTCCTGGTCAGCTGAGTGCATCTTGATCGGATTTAATCCACTTGAAGCATATATAAACGTTAATAGCTCATGCCCTACTGTAGCATCTACCATGGCATCAATATGAGGAAGTGGGAATAGATCCTTTGGGCAGCCTTTGTTCAGGTTTGTGTAATCTACTCAAACTCTCCACTTGCCATTTTTTTTTGTACCACAACCACATTTGCTAACCATTCAGGGTACATTACTTCTCTGATCATTCCCATATCTAGGAGTTTGTCCACTTCTTCATTAATGATAGAGTTGCGTTCAGGGGCAAACTTCCTCCTTTTCTGTTGCACAGGCCTGAATGATTTGTCAATGTTGAGTTTATGGGTAATAATGTTGGTGTCTATACCAGTCATATCAAAGTGGGACCAGGCAAAGCATGAAAATTTATTCTTAAGAAAACTTACTAGTTCTGGTCTGATATTGTCAGGGACATCAGATCCAACCAGTATATGCCTGTCAAGATACTCGGGGTCTAAAATTACCTGATCTATCTCCATTTTGGTTTCTGCCACATAAGTGCTCCTAACAGGGTACTTTAATTGTTAGGCGAGAGACTTACCTGCCTTGGAAGGTTTTAATGATTCAGTATAAAATTCTTGGGCAGATTTTTGTTCAGCTTTGATGGTTATTATTCTCCACTTTGTTGGTATCTTGATGCATTGGTGATAAGTTGAAGGGATAGCTCGGACATTATGGATCTAAGGTCTGCCTATGATGTCATTGTAGGATGACAAGCAATCCAGGACTCCAAATCTCTCATATGAGGAGACTCCTTCAACGTATGTTGGCAGGTAGATTTCTCCCAGAGTGTTCTTTGTTTCACCACTGAATCCTACCAGGACATTTGATTTCTTTATGATCTAGCTTTTTTCAATCTTCATTGCTTTCAGGACGTCAAGCATGATTAGGTTGACTGAGCTGCCCCCATCTACTAAAATTTTGAGTACATGAGCGGTTCCTATTTGCATGGTAATGACCAGGCCATCATGATGGACATCAGAGATTTCCTCGTTGTTTATGTGCATAGTTGACTTTCGATCTGTCAGGCCTGGTATAAGGAGATGGTCTGGAACTGCTTCCTCTATGATTGGAACTTTTCCTATTGGACCTGTCATATCCTGAATTGTTATCAGTGGTGTTTTCTTTGAAACCTTTATCCTCTTCCAGCCGAATGTAACCAAGGGCTAATGCCTGGACTTCTTCAAAGGTCTAGCAAGGCTTCATAGTCATTTCATCATAGAAATCACTGCCCAATGGTAGCCCCGGCTTGAAAGCTTCCACGGATTTTCCAACATCACATCTGGGAATTGATACTTTCTCTTTGTTGAATCAGGTCATGAATGCTCTGATTGATTCGCCAGGCTTTTGCTTGATTCTGTACAGATAACTGGATCTCTTTTCAAGTTCCCTACTGCTGGCGAATTGGTGGTTGAAGGAGTTTATCAGGTCAGCAAAGGACTTGATGCCATTTGGTAGATTTATGTACCATTGTAGGACAGGCCCATTCAGAGTTGTTCCAAATCTCTTGCACATGCAAACTTGTCGTAGTTTACTAGGAATGGAGGCTGCCAACATTATTTGTTTGTAGTAGGCTACATGGTTTTGTGGGCTGTAGTTCCATCATAGATTCTCATTGATGGCACCACAAACTTTTTTGATAGATCTATCTTTGCTATCTCATCAATGAAGGGCGAGTCAACATAGCTTTTTGGATTTGCTTCTTCAATGGGTGTGGGTACTCCAGGGATCTTCGCAAATTTCTCATGGAGTTTTTGGATTTCCTGTAGCATGGCCATCATTATTGCTATGTTGGTTTGATCTGGTACAGCCTCTTTATTTGGGATCTCTCTTGAGTCTGTATCACCTTCTCCTGCTCTGGATTTTGATGGAGTTGGTACCAAGTTGGAGAAATCAATGTTTCTGATGATTGAAGAGAATGGTGTGCCAGGCTGAATTTTTAATTTTGAGCCCGAGGCTTTGTCTCCTAGCCTTTGTTTAGACTAGATTCTGATTCCTTTAGTTTCATAACTTCAGCTTCAGCCTGGGCCATTTTCTGCTTCAGTTGTTCCATTTCCAACTATTGTTGCTGGGCAGTAGCCAGTTGTTGTTCAATGCTATCTCCAGTTATTTTTTTGAAATTTTTTTTGTGTTGTTTGGATTTAGGTTTTGATTATTTTTAAACTAGATCCCCCACGGTGGGCACCAATTGTTTTAACAGGAATTCTCACAGAGATAATGTCCTGCCAGGGAAGAATTTGTAGGCTGATCTAACTCAAAACAAATAGCCTAACTAGTATAATATAACGAATAAGGGAATAAATATAAAAGTATGACACAGAGATTTATAAGTGGAAAACCCTTAGAATAAGGGAAAAAACCACGGGCACCAAGTCAGGAGGGATTATTACTATGACTTTTGATACCTTGACATGAAATGTGTATGTTAGGCGAAATATATTGTACGGCTGCTCAGCACTAATGCTAAGATATTTAGTTGAATGCAAGTATGAGAGTAAAGTGAGAGTAAGTAAATGTGTAAGTAAGTGTCCTTCTTCTTTTATTCTTTTCTTCTATTTATAATAGCTTTGCAACGGCTTCTTCAGGGTAAGTTAGGGTTTCCTGGTAAATAGGACTCGTGCCCTATTTACCCGGGGTGGTTTCTTAACTTCTGTAACCTTCCAGCCGTTACCCTTGTTTAGTTAAATCTTCTATACTTTCATGTAGAATGTTTGAATGGGTCTTCCTTGATTATAGGAACTGCTTTTCTAAGTCTTAACCGTGCTTCAATCGTTGCCTGCCTTGCCATGATTGTGCTAATTTGGCGATATCCCTTCAGGCCAGGCTTAGTAGATGCCTGTCATGTCTTTCCCTCCTGGTTGGTGCCTGCTCAGGCGTTCCTATATCTTTTTACATGATAACTTTCATTTAGGCTTGGCTTTGGGCATTGCCTGACTCATGTCTGACCGGGCAGGATAATTCAGGGCCCAACATTTTCCTCATTGCTCGATCGAGAACTTTTATCCTCTCGATCGAGTACTTCCTCAGTAATTTCATTCGGTCGAGCTAGGTGGGGCTCTCGGTTGAATGTTTGAATATGGGTAGGAGAGACTGCATTGTACTCTTCCTCTTGAACAGTATTTTCAACATCCGAGCCATCATTTTCAGCACCAATAGGCATAACCGCTCCATCATAGGGAGTATCAATCCTGGTGCGAACAGCATAGACTGTCTCGGGTTGCCTAGAAGTTTGATTGGTAATTACTTGAGCCAATTGAGCCTCAAGTCTCTTAATAATGGCGTCTTTAGTTTGCAAAACCTCTTGCACTTGCAATGCAAGTCCCTTCACTATAGACGTCAATTCAGCAAACTCTTCTTTCTGCTTATCGGGAGGAGGGGTTTGTTGATGCGGCGGCAAAATAAATGGAGGTTTTTGATAGCCTCGCTGCTGAGACGGATGTGGCGGCACATATGCATAGGAATAAATAGCTTGTCTACGCTGCCTAAACGCATAGACTTCATCGGTCCCCGCCAGACAGATAACAGCATTGTGCCATGCAGCACCACATCTCTCACAGTAGACCACCTGTTGCGCCGTAGTATGGAACTGAGGTGGACTACCCAAAGATTGTCTACTCTCCGGCTTGTCAGATCTTGCATTCTGCGCTTCAAACTTTGCTATAATTCTGGAGACGCTATACATCTTGGCAGAAGAATCAAAGGTACTCAAGCCTTCCCTTTGATGATCTTTCTCCTAGAATTCTGTCTAGGTAGGACCTATAGGACATATCAAAACAACACTAAAGAAAAAAGATAAGAACTGCCTGAAGGAATAAATTCCTTGAGGCTAGAGACAGACAAAAAGTAAAACAAGCCAATAAAAAAGTTGTCTCCCCGGCAACGGCGCCAAACTTTGACACGGATGTCGCAACTCTATCAAAAATAAAACCAATATGCTCTAACTAATGCAGAAGAGGCAAGTCGGGTATCGTATCTACAAGGAGGTGGTCACTATCTACTCGATATTCGGTCTGTCTACGGTCTCAATTTGGGGGTTTGAGTTGTTTAAATAAACTAATAAACTGAAATAAAAGGGTGAAATAGGAGACTAATCAGATAGAGAGAAATATGCCATGATGTCGATTCACTATGATATTACACAAATCAGCTAAAGATAGGTCAGTCGGTCTGATATGAGAAGAGTAGTGGAAATATCCTCTCCGTCCGCTATCCGCCTTAAAATACTACTAACTTAGCTCTCGCCCTTATCAGCGTAGTCCGTAATTCTACAGTTTTATGTGTCTTAGGGTACACTATCGAGTGGGGCTTACTCTGTCGAGTAAGTTGGATTTTATGCAGAATAGTAGTCTGCATGTAGGGTACTCGATCGAGTAAGCTTGGCACTCGATCGAGTAAGGGTCACTCGATCGAGTTGGCGACTTACTCGATCGAGTAAGTCGGTTTACGGGTGATTTGCGGCGGGTTTGTTAATAATGAGGATTAATATATATAAAGTTCCATCATCTTTCTTTAAACACTTTTACAAAACCTATATCACAGTCAAGAGAAGTTTACAAGTTACGTTGAATCAACCCTTCGCATTATTAGCAAATCCTGGAGCTAGAGGTGTCGGTTTTAATCGTTCTTTATACCGTTGTGATCCTTGCATCATGGGTAAGTTCTACATATGATTTTCTTATCGTTTTGTTGAGTTTGGTTAAATCCTAATTTGGGGGTTTGGGAGTTTTTGTGATTATGTGGTTACGGTAGTGATAATATGTATGTATGTATAGAAGGAGGGTTCGTTGAGGAGACATTTTGAGACAGCTTCTTGATCGTCTGATTTCGTTTTGCTTTCTAGGTAGAGTTTTCCCTACTCAGTATAAGTTCCATGATGTGTGTGGTGGTTGTATTGTGGTTATTGATTAATTATATTGCTGGTGATTGTGACGGTTGTTAGTTTATATTATTGATTGTTGTTGTATAACTGTCTGTGATATTCGTGGCGCGTCCCTGGCTGAGTGGAGTCACTTGAGGGAGTGGCTTCAGGCCCTTGGTTTGCCCTCTGTGGAACCCGCCACAGGAGGGGATGTGCACATTAAGGAATCTTGGGTTTATCGCTCAGTGGTTGATGAGCGGGGATTTGGTGGGTACGGTTGCGGTCCCCCACTGGCGATGTGGAGTACTTGTTGCGATGGGTACTCTGGCAGGACTACACACTTTAGTGTGTAGTTAGTTGTGTGGAGTTGGATATAAAGACTGGAGAATTGTTGTGATTTAATTGAGCTGTTTGGCATTTGTTTCATTGTGACTTGTAGTGTGTAATTAGTATTAACCCCGTTGTTTGTTTTGAAAAACTGTGGTGATCCATTCGAGGATGGTGAGCAGTTAATGAGCAGGTATGATATGCTGCGTATGGGATAGCTGGGATGAGTCATCACGTGGCTGTTAGAAGAGTCTTCCGCTGTGTCAGACGATGTCTTATAGTTGTGACAGTTTTGCTAGTAGACATTTTTGGGAACATTGTATTTCAGTTTAACAGTTTTGGTTTAGACACGTAATCACTTAAATCGTATTTACTTTTAATGTATGTTTCTTTATTGTCTTATGATTATCATTGCCTCGGGTAACCGAGATGGTGACGTTTCCATACCTTAAGTGGTCCTGGTAAGGCACTTGGAGAATGGGGGTGTCACAAGATGATATCTGAGATGACGGTAGCTGAGTACTACCGCAAGTTTAATGAGAAGTCCAGATATGCTGAGGACATGGGGCTGACTGAAGAGAACTTGGCACTGAGATTTGAGAAGGGGTTGACCCCCAAGATTATGGAGAAGCTACTGGTAGGAGTCCTTACAGATGTAATAGAAGTCTATGAGTGAGTTGGGAGCGCTGAGAGGTTGGTTGAGATGACCAAGGAGAGGGGTGCTGAGAAGAGGAAAGCTGAGAGCGAGGGTGGTGGTGTAACACCCCCACATCCAGAGGAGCCTTAACTAGGCCTTCCTTAGCATATAAAGGCGTTACCATCTCGGTTGCCCGAGGACAGTAATAATCAAATGTCGATTAAAGAACGATTATGTTATATTACAAGTGATTTAAAACCAACTGACGATATAAAAGATACAACTCAATGGCTACTCGCTATTACTATCAAATCTCGTGAAGACTCATTCCTACACGGACTCCAGTTATCAACGACATCAACACCTGCTAAGACAGACTGCTCACCATAAGGGATCACGGCAGACACATAAAAAAACAAGACAACCACACAAGGTCAGTACTGAGATAAGACATGACAATACCAACAACAACTATCAATAAAACACAACACAATCAGTCACACACACAATCACACCCACTCCAATCAATCTCCGTCACCGGCTGTCCACTGGACCAGCCCTGCCAGTGGGGGACCGCAGCCGTACCCACCAAATCCCCGCTCATCATACCGAGCGATAACCCTGTCCCATTAATGTGCACATCCCCTCCCGTGGCGGGTTCCACGGAGGGCGAAACTAGGGCGTGAAGCCACTCCCGCAAGTGACTCCTCTCAGCCGAGAACGCATCTCGAGAACCAGAGACAAACAATCACAGATAGCTGCAACACAACACAACCAACAAACTGTATATACCGACTGACCACCGTACACATACTGCCACGCAAACACAACCACAATACAACTACAACGACCGACTCACTAGACCATCTACAGAGACTGAGTAGGCGAACCTACTTTTAAGCAACTGCAACCACTCCATGCCAATATACGAAACATCCGGCAATCAAGCAACATCTATAACCATAACACAATCATCTATCACTACCACGCAAACCCTAACTGCACAGACAAGGATGCGGATGATGATGACGACATACCTACAAGAAGAAACCCGGCAAAAGACCGCTACCCGACTCAAGTTACGCTCTCCTAAGGCACAAGAACCTTCAAAGGCTTCCATGGAGGTTATATGGTGAAGGGAAGGGAAGGAGGCGACCTAAGGGTCTGAACAAATGAGGCGGAAATGGTTTGCGGATTTAACAAAACGCGATTATAAACCTTCGCTGAAAACCCGTTACTCGATCGAATGTCCCACATACTCGATCGAGTGCCACCCTACTCGATCGAGTATCCAAGCTACTCGATCGAGTAGCCTCTACTCTATTGACACGTCTGTCGCGTACCTGTCAAAAATAAACCTAACGGTCTCAACTAAAAATGTAGTAGAGGCAGTCGAGTATCGAATCCACAGGGAGGAATGCAACTACAGCTGTTTATCTCTAATTCTATGGTAACAATTGGGTTGATTAATTTTTGGTTCTAAACTACGGAGTTGAAAGAAAGAGAAATAAGGAAAGAGCAGTAAAGCAAGAAGACGATTTAAAACTATCAATAAGAGGAGGACATGTCGGGAACTCGGTTCACTACGGTAGTTCAACAACTTAGCAGTAAATGACTCAGACGAACTAATGCGAGACGGATATTAGAAGGTCCTTTCGGTCCACTTCCCACCCTAAAATACCACTAACTTAACTTTCGTCCTCGCTAGGGCAGTCTCATCGTTTATAGCAGGCCTATTTAATCCAATCTTTCGATCCAGGACTAATTGTAGCCAGATTAATGGGTGACATAGAAGCGTGCACTCAACTAGGTCGATAATTACAATTATATTGCTATAGTGACAGAATCTCTTTAACCAATTCGTCTAATTCATTTACTACGTCGTCATCATCCTACCGTAGATCCCCTAATCCCAACATGAAGGGAGATTAGCTACTCATATCTATTGATAAACTAACAGCATGTAAATTCCCAGCAGAAAACATAGCGAAATAATGATAAAAAGCGATGATAGAAATTAGGGCAAGAAGAAATAAAAACAATAACATAAAACAGGAATTAAAACAACAGAGGAAGGTTAATTATTATTAAAAAGGGAAAGAGAATTACAATCCAAGAAATTCCGGCGTAAAGAACGAATTCCGATCAAAGCAATCCAACGTTGAAAAGTAACAGTAGGCTAATGTGAAGGAATAAAGATAAAAAGAGAGTAAAACAGATGATAAGAGTGTAAAAGATAGTAAAAAGCATGACTAATAACCTAGTTAAACATAGGTTATATAGCCGAAAAGTCTAAGTGTTATGCGGAAAATACTAAAACACGGACTAATTAAAGCCCACAGACGAAATCTTCTCGATCGAGTAGGCAAACCACTCGATCGACCACGTTCTTCAGCAGAAGTCCCTCGATCGACCAGCAGGGTTCTCGATCGAGGACTTGATCAAAGGCAGCTTACTCGATCGAGTAAGGAGTAACTCGATCGAGGACTTGGGAAGCTTAGGGACCACTCGATCGTCCTATAACTGCTCGATAGACCACCTGTTAACTCGATAGACCACTTGGGTCTTCAATTCAGCTCACGTCTTCACCCAAATGCTTCGTAATGCGTGCAACGACACTTCAAGTGCAGCATCTCACTCTGGGACAATCCCGTCTCCTCTAAATGCATGCACAAAGGACGAAATGGAGCATGGTTTCGCTTCTTTCGCGATTATCCCTACAAAAAGGACAGAATACACCAAAGTAGCCAATTCGGGGCAAAATACTATAAAAACAGTACATAAATGCATGGAAATACATGCTGAAATAGGCCAAAAAGACCGTACATTAGGCACGTATCAAATCTCCCCAAACCAAACCTTTACTCGCCCTCGAGTAAACTCAAAACTAAACTAATGGAACGGAAATGATAACTCAGAGCTAGCGTAACTTGTCTACTTGAACCACTTTAATGCAACAAAAATCAACAGTTAAAGCTAGACAGTCAATACGCAAACGAATTATAAGCTGTTCAGAAATAAAGCTGACCTATCGACCTTGCAAGACCAACAAAACCGGACTCTCACGTGGTCACTCTTCTCTCATGAAGCAAGGGGCAAATGTTATATGTAAAAGAGAGAAGAAAAACAGTCACTCGCCTAACTGCGACCTACATAGCATGCATGCAACAAAAATGAAAGACAATTCAAGTACTAATGCACACACTCCAACCAATAATGTCCGTCACAGCCGAGGGTTTGCAAATGATATGGGAATAGTGAGGTTCAGGTGAGAAAAGGCTAAACAAGTTATGGAAATGTGGAGGTAAAAGCGTCAAGCTAGTTCCTAACAGGACCATAATAAACCATCCGGATCTCAAACTGACTGAAAAACTAACACAGGTGCCCTTCACTTGGCACAAAACTCACTAGACTGGAAACACAATCTCCTCAAAAAATATGGAATAAGAGTGGAGGAGCTAGACGGTCACAAAGTTCCCTTTTTAAAACACCGTCTGAAACAACTAACTGAAACAACCAACCCTCTTGTCGATTGTACATCTTCGAGCATCTTCTCAACTCTGACAAGAGGGTCCAACTTTTTTCACAATCTATCTCTTTTTCTTTTGTTTCACGTGAATCTCATTTTTTTTCATTTTCTTTTCTTTTTTTTTTCTTTTTTTTTTACTTCACGTTTTTCTTCTTTTTTTTTCAACATTTTTTTTCTTTTTTCCTTTTCTTCCTCCTTCCTTAATTCAAACACCAACTCCAAATGAGAATTACGGACCAAACTGCAACTGAAAACATACCACAAAAGGACAGACTAACTAGCTTGACTAGGCAGGCTTAGTTTGGAATGTGGCTAATGGGTCAAAAAGGCAAGTTTTGGTCAATGTGGAGCTAAATGGGTGAAGAATGTAAAGAAAGGGGAATTGCAAGACCCTCCCTGCATGTGACACCAACCGCAGACCCGAATATGTGCATTTGACGAGAAATTGAATGTCATAAATGTGCAAATGAGACGAACATGCTATGCAAGGAGTACTACTCTCAAAATTCCTAATGAACTGGTCATGAATGTCACCAGTTATGGGCTCTAAAAGCTCAGAATTTTTAAGTAGTTTGCCAGTTTATCAGGTCAAGTCTAAACATCACTATTATTTGAAGAAATTCGTAGACTATGCGTATGACAAAGCTAAAAACCATCAATAAAGTGCAAGGCTCAAGTAAATCGACAAGTCAAGTGCAATTTCATCACGGGAATCTACCGTTCCGACTCAACCTAAATGCAAAAATAAACGTTTTTGAATTTTTAACATTTTCTAATTTTTTGAATTTTTGATTTTTTGAAAATAAACAACAAATGCAAACTGAAAAATTAAACGTGAATGCAAAACAAATGCAGATGCAGACTCAAAAGGATGCAATACCCTCCCCAAACCAAAACGGACAACGCCCTCGTTGTCCTCCAGCATACACCAGCAGTAAAATGGGGGATGGGGGTATACAACCAATAAAAGAAAAAAATAAAGGAGACGAAAAATAAAAAGAGTGAGAGGACATACAAAACACGAACTTCCCCAAACCACCATTTTAAAACCGGGGAAGTGAGTAGACCAAGAGCTACTCGTCGTCGGCACCATTGTCTCTCGTGTACTCGACTCAACAAAACGGTCTCCCAAACCAAAGAACAAACAAGGGGGAGACTCGGTCGTCATCTCCGGTGATCATCCGGACCGGGCACGAACGGAGGGTCACTCGCCTCCTCTCTCTGGCGCTCTCGCCGCCGCCGCTCTGCCCAGAACCGCACCTCCCGTGCTACCTCTGTCTCCTCCGGTTCCGACTCTGAGTCAGAAGGTAGTGGAGGGTACCCGTCCGCTGGGTATCGGTAGAAGGAAGGATGCGGCCACCCCTCTGGAATCGGTCGCCGGGCTCGGATGTGGAACTCGTAGAGTGGGAATACAGCCAAAGCCATATCCCGTCTCATCTCAGTAAGGTACCTGCACAAATCCGGAGACAAGGCATCACGACGCCCTTGGTCCGTGACCGCGGGCGCCTCTAAAGCAGGAGGGCAAACAAAGTTGGCCGGGAAAACCGAGCCAGAAGGAGGGTCAAGTGGAGGTGGAGTGAGAGTGGGTGTGGGTGTAGGCTGAGGCGTGGGTGTCGGTCCAGCCTGGGCCTGAGTCTGAGCCTGGGAGCTAGAAGATGCTCCGGCCTCCCGCTTCCTCTTCTTCGTAGAAGAAGAGGGAGGGGTGAAGGTAAGGTGGTAGGTAGGTGGAGGTGGCCTCGCTCCCTCGGCAGCAGAGGGAGTGGTGAAAGCGGCGGAAGGGTAGAGCACGGCAAGGTACAGGACGTGGAACTACCAATCTTCCACGTCCTCGCACTCCCCTTCGCCTTTGGGAACCAGGTCAATGTTGCCATGGCATCCGGGTCAAGGTAGGCCACCTCATCCGGTGCAGTGCGGTGAGTGAAGGGTCGATAGGGTAAAGGTGGCGGGCAATCCTAGTAACTAGCCCGCCGCGGACAACGGCGATCTTGACCCGAGTCCCAATACCGTTCCAATCCGAGCTACCGGATAAGCAATGTTTAGAACAAACGGTACCGTAGTCAATGTTGAGGTACCCCGCGAGAATCGCTAGCTCGGTGTTGGGTGGTTGTTATTGGGCTCGGGCGCCCAAAAATGGTCTCTCCTACGAGACGCAAGTAATAACGGGCGTAGGTAAGTGACGTGAGCTCCCTTCCGTGTCCGGAAGGGAGTGTGAGAAAGAGCGACCCAAAGTGGTGAAGGAGGTCTCTAGGTGGGGCGGTGGGACCGTCACTAACTAGTCCCAAAACCAGCCCAAACTCGGCCAAGGTCCAGTGATGTGACTCGTTGCGGAGTCGAAAGTGAATGCAGGAACCGGAGTTGTCGCAGTGTAAAAGTCGGTGTCAAAGGAATAGGAGCTAAAGAACTCGTACGTAAGGGTACGAATGGTAGCCTCCTCCATGGTAATCAGACCCGACATACCCGTCCCGTTTAATAAACTACAGACCTCCTCGTAGATGCCTAAGGTCTCTAGGTCGGCTCGTGCAAGGAAACGGGTGGAGGAGAGGGGGCAACGAAGTAAGGCGGCTAACCGTGTCCGGTGAGCCTCGAAGTGAAACGTCGAAGGCATCTTCGGTAGAGGTGCAAGTGCGCTCTCCCTCGTAGCGACATGCATGAAGGGCTGGAAGTGATGGCTAACCGGCTAGCCTCGCTTTGGTGTGTCCTCGGTGGCACCATACCAAGTCTGCGGGAAACGGGGCCGAATCCGCATTCCAACAAGGAAAAAGGCACGGGAGTGATGGTGGTGAAGCTCGAACCGAGCTCCCGCCGAGCCGGGTGCGCCGTACACCGTCCCCGCAATTTGAGACAAGTAAAGCTGTGTCTTTGTGGTGGTGGCGAGGCGAGCTAGTGGTAGCAGTAGGAGCCACTTGCTCGCTCACAGAAGAGCTGGAGGACGTGCTACTAGAAGACAGAGAACTCGCGTCCATCCTGCAAAGTATCCAAGGGCACGAATAAGAAATATGCTGCTAACCGTGGTTAAAACAACCCGCTAACCAACATGTGACAGCAAAAATGAGGCCCTATCAGTCGAAACGATCGACGTACAGCATACAAAACCAACAATTCCTCAAAAAGATTCGAAAAAACAGCATGTGAGTGGCAAGTGATAAAACAGTGACTGCAGAAGCATGAAGACCGAAAATGGGGGCATGTATCACTCCTTGCAGGCGAAAATAATCACTCACAGTGCAAGATTCCCCAAGAATTCACAGCATATAGAGGCGATAGGGGACGGGAAAGCAGTTAACAGCGGTTAATGACAGTAACAAGAAGGCGATAACCGCAATTACAAGGCAAAACAACCGTCTGACAGTCGAGATTTCCGACTCACAGGAACCCTAATCGCAAAAATCGCGCAAGATTCGAATTTAAAATGCAAAAACAGTGAGGAATTGCTAAGATAACATCAACAAGCTAATCAAGGGCAAATAAACACAATTTAATCGAATAAATTCGATTATACATGGGATTTCCGAACCCTAATTCAAATCACCTCATAAAAATTCGAAATAATCGAAGATAAAATGCAAAGAGGTTGAATGAACACTTACTTGATGATGATTGACCTACAATGTGCAATTAAACTTCAAATAGCAAGCAAGCAAGGCGGATTTTCGATCAAGAAAACCGCGAACCCTAATCCCTTTTAAAAATCGCAAAAACGAGCAAGAAGGGGGGGGAAATTAAGGGGTTACTGAAGATTAATTGGTTAACAATAGAATGTAGGTGGTGGATTGAGTATTTTGGGCAAGAAATGGGGATTTGGGGGAAAAAATCAATCGCAATTAGGGAAGGGTTTAGGAGAAATTAGGGACAAAACATTAGAAATGAAAAACTGAAATAAGGAGTTAAGTATAGGAAAAACTCCCATCACTGTTCATTTCACTCGATCGAGTGATTTTAAGTCACTCGATCGAGGTCTTTTGGATGTCCCTTTGCTCGATCGAGTAACAGTCCTCTCGATCGACCTGTTCCCCTTTGGCCTTCCTCGATCGAGTAGCCAGCAGACTCGATCGAACCATCTTTCACTCGATCGAGTACAAAAGTACTCGATCGAGGACTTCCTCGTGTATATTTCCTTGAATTTCTACCTTTTCTTCCTCGAAATGCGTGCATTTCCCCAAACCTGCGTAAAACAATTCCAAACATATCCCAAATACCAAAAACGCAGCAAAACAGTCTATAGTCTTAGTCTTACGCTAAAAGAATTGTCTAACTAATTGTCCTAATTAAAAACATAATAAAAGAAATTCAAAAATAATTCAAACGAATATCTATTACAATTTGTTACACGGGGCATTTCCCCGTTTAATTCCCATCAGCTGTCAGTAGCCCCTTCGTGGGCTTCTGACTGGAGGACGTCACTTCAGCGATACTAACTGTCCTTTTTGACTTCCACGAACTTGAATTTCTGAGAGGAGGAGGAATATAGTTACAATCTATGTAAGTTCGAACTGCCTTCGTTCTCGCCCCTCTGTCATCTTCCTTGGCATCCTTTGCTCCAGATTGATTGATAATGGTCTTACCACGTCCCTTGACAGCTCCTTTCTTGCCTTCATCTGTACCTGCAGTAAGGAAAACAGACGAATTCTCCTCCTTTTTGCTCTCAGCATGAGGCGGAGGGTCAGCAATAATAGCGATATTCTCCAAAATTGGAGTGTCAATAATAGGGTCAACAGAAGAGAGGCCATTGCAAGGCTGAGCTTGCATGGGAGCCCTCCGGAACTTGGACTGATGAAAGGTCAGCTCCTCATCCCCTACCGGAAGGTCAAAGTCTTCCCCGACATCTATCACCGCACGGGCGGTGGACAAAAATGGTCTCCCTAAAATGATAGGGGTATGCACATCTTCGGGGATATCTAGGACGACAAAGTCAACGGGAATAAAGAACTTCCCGATCCTAACAGTGCACGTCTTCCTCTACACCTAGTGGCCGTGATAGACTACGGTCGGCCATCCGGACGATCATATTGGTGCAACTCGGCTTGGTCACACCAAGTCTCTTAGCTAGAGACAGAGGTAGAACACTTACGCTAGCGCCTAAATCGCATAGCGCATTATCAATCAATCGCATTCCGATGTGACAAGGGATCGAAAAGCTACCCGGTCGATTGCTTGAGAGGTAGCTTATTTTGAGACGGGCCGACCCCATCTCATCAAAGCTACTGATCGATTATCATTAACGGTCCTCTTACGTGCTAAAATATCTTTCATAAATCGTAAATAAGAGGGTACCTTCATAAGCAACTCAGTGAACGGCACGGAAACTTCCAAACTCTTCAACAGCTCAACAAATTTGCTAAACTGTTGATTAATCTTGGTATTCTGCAGCCGCCTCGGGAAGGGAACCGTAATTGGAATCTCAAGTCCCTTGTTTCTCGCCTCCAAAGTATCTTCCGGCGCAAGTTCGGTGTCCTTTGGGCGTTTCTTACCTCTCGAACGAGGCCTTTCTGGTAATTCATCGCTTAAACGAGCACTAGCAGGCTCTCGAATAAGCTTCCCGTCAGTAATATCACTCGATCGAGCAATGTGTCCACTCGATCGAGTGTTTCTTCAAGCAACTCCGTCGATCGAGCAACGATCCCCTCGATCGACCTTCTTGACTTCGGTCACTCGATCGAGTAGAGTGACTACTCGATCGAGGGCTTTCCTCATAAATTCCACTCGATCGAACTGTTTCAGCACCAGACTTCAGTCGATCGAGTAACTTTTGTGTCGTGAGTCCTTTCTTCTTACCAGAACACTGTTCATCGACAGTTTCAGCTATTCCCAGGTCTGATTTCTTCATTTCTGGTCCCTCATAAGAGAGACCGCTTCTCAACTCTATCAAATGTACCGTCTCGTTCGGGTTCTTGTCATTTTGAGTCGGTAAATGACCGGGCTTCCTGGAGGATTGATTCTCAGCCAATTGCGCAACTTGAGTTTCAAGTGCCTTGAATGCGATGTCCTTCGTCAGAATCGCTTTGCAATGGATCGCATCATGGTCTTTAGCTCACTTATCTCACTCACCCCACTAGATGACGAAGCACCTTGGTTAGGAGGGTTGAAAGACGGAGGCTTCGAATAGCCTTGTTGCTTCGATGTGGCGGAATGTAAAGGTCGCTCTTCTTTGGTTCGGAGGAGCGGTGGGATTGAGTACGTTGCTCTGGTTACTCCACCTCAAATTGGGGTGGATATTTGGCTCATCTTGGTTGTTGTTTTGCCTATAATGTTGAAAGGCAAAGACATTGCTCATAAGGACTAGGGAGAAATCGAGACATGTCCGTCGCCCCTTCGCACTCGCATGCACGAAGGGACCGTCTGTCATAGCATTAACCTGGTACATCCCTCGGCTTGAAAGTTCCCCTAGTTCATACTTGTCGAACCTAGCGAGTAAGGGCTTCTAATGCGGCTATCGAAGAGGATTCAGCACTCTCCTTTGGTTTCCCCTTGAATTCCCGTACTCAGCCCTATGAGTGGCTAAATCATCTATGATTTTCCAGCCCTTCGTCGGCCCCAAGTTGTCAGAAAACCGACCGTTGGCTGCTGCATCTAGTATAGCTCTCTGATCATCATATAAACCATTGTAAAAATGGTTACATAGACTCCATTTCTCGAAACCGTGGTGCGGTATGGTTCGCACTAGTTTCTTAAAACGAAGCCACGCCTCATGGAAATTCTCGTCGGGCCGTTGTTTGAAACTGGTTATCTGGGCTCTGATGGCTATGGTTCTCGAAGCAGAGAAATACTTTTTGTAGAATGCCAATGCTAGCGAATTCCAATCCGTTATGCCGTGAGCAGCTCGGTCCAAATCCCTGTACCACTCCCTTGCAAAGATCGCGGAGTGAGAAAATGAACATAGTTTCTTTGATTTGATCAGTTGTCACACCGGTGGGAGGAGGTATGGAGCAGCGAGTAATCAATGAAGGTCTCCATATCCGAGCTGCATCTTCTTTCGCAGCTCCCGAACGGTTTTTCTCTACCATGCGATGTAAGAAGGCTTGGGCTCGAACTTCCGGCATCTCCGTGATTCGAACCCTTTATAAAGATTGTCATTTGTGGGCTCGGAGTGACTAGCAATGGTTGCTTCCTCGGCCATTTCGGAAATTGGGAAAGTGATAGACTCAAGTGAATAATCGGAAACTGGAGAAGACGGCGGATTATTTTCGAAAAGCTCGTTCTCGTAAAAATTGCCGCGAGAACTGGGCTCTTCCTCTTCCTGTTGCTCTTGAAACAGTAGTCTCCTTTTTACGCGAAGAGATCTCTCAATCTCGGGATCAAAAGGTAGTAGTGGACCACCTTGCGACCTGCGCATAAGACGAAACTACAAACAAGATATGAGAATAGTCTAAGGAACGATGTTCCTTAAACTAAAAAGAAGAATTAAAAAATAAAAACAGCTAGTAATTGGAACAATTGCCTCCCCGGCAACGGCGCCAAAATTTGACACGTCTGTCGCGTACCTGTCAAAAATAAACCTAACGGTCTCAACTAAAAATGTAGTAGAGGCAGTCGAGTATCGAATCCACAGGGAGGAATGCAACTACAGCTGTTTATCTCTAATTCTATGGTAACAATTGGGTTGATTAATTTTTGGTTCTAAACTACGGAGTTGAAAGAAAGAGAAATAAGGAAAGAGCAGTAAAGCAAGAAGACGATTTAAAACTATCAATAAGAGGAGGACATGTCGGGAACTCG
The DNA here is from genome assembly GCF_048544455.1 of Silene latifolia. Lineage (NCBI taxonomy): Eukaryota > Viridiplantae > Streptophyta > Magnoliopsida > Caryophyllales > Caryophyllaceae > Silene > Silene latifolia. The sequence continues at coordinate 26,698,784 of NC_133534.1, forward strand.
GTTCACTACGGTAGTTCAACAACTTAGCAGTAAATGACTCAGACGAACTAATGCGAGACGGATATTAGAAGGTCCTTTCGGTCCACTTCCCACCCTAAAATACCACTAACTTAACTTTCGTCCTCGCTAGGGCAGTCTACTGTTTATAGCAGGCCTATTTAATCCAATCTTTCGATCCAGGACTAATTGTAGCCAGATTAATGGGTGACATAGAAGCGTGCACTCAACTAGGTCGATAATTACAATTATATTGCTATAGTGACAGAATCTCTTTAACCAATTCGTCTAATTCATTTACTACGTCGTCATCATCCTACCGTAGATCCCCTAATCCCAACATGAAGGGAGATTAGCTACTCATATCTATTGATAAACTAACAGCATGTAAATTCCCAGCAGAAAACATAGCGAAATAATGATAAAAAGCGATGATAATAATTAGGGCAAGAAGAAATAAAAACAATAACATAAAACAGGAATTAAAACAACAGAGGAAGGTTAATTATTATTAAAAAGGGAAAGAGAATTACAATCCGAGAAATTCCGGCGTAAAGAACGAATTCCGATCAAAGCAATCCAACGTTGAAAAGTAACAGTAGGCTAATGTGAAGGAATAAAGATAAAAAGAGAGTAAAACAGATGATAAGAGTGTAAAAGATAGTAAAAAGCATGACTAATAACCTAGTTAAACATAGGTTATATAGCCGAAAAGTCTAAGTGTTATGCGGAAAATACTAAAACACGGACTAATTAAAGCCCACAGACGAAATCTTCTCGATCGAGTAGGCAAACCACTCGATCGAACACGTTCTTCAAAGAAGTCCCTCGATCGACCAAAGCAGGGTTCTCGATCGAGGACTTGATCAAAGCGACTTACTCGATCGAGTAAGGAGTAACTCGATCGAGGACTTGGGAAGCTTAGGGACCACTCGATCGTCCTATAACTGCTCGATAGACCACCTGTTAACTCGATAGACCACTTGGGTCTTCAATTCAGCTCACGTCTTCACCCAAATGCTTCGTAATGCGTGCAACGACACTTCAAGTGCAAAGCATCTCACTGGGACAATCCCGTCTCCTCTAAATGCATGCACAAAGGACGAAATGGAGCATGGTTTCGCTTCTTTCGCGATTATCCCTACAAAAAGGACAGAATACACCAAAGTAGCCAATTCGGGGCAAAATACTATAAAAACAGTACATAAATGCATGGAAATACGTGCTGAAATAGGCCAAAAAGACCGTACATTAGGCACGTATCATCTATCGAGTACCACGCACAACTCACAACCCAAGATAACTTGGCACGCACTTCTAAGGATTATTACCGCTCCCAAGGTCAGTCAACGCTGGTCAAAGGGTCTCTAAAAGGGCGGGTATTACAGGTGGTCAGTCCAGCTACAAGAAGAGTAACCATAATCAGGTGAGAGCATATTCGTCGGGCTCCGGATTTAGTGTTGGGGCTTCATATGGGCGTGGCTGTGGTAGTGGTGGTGGTAGTTGGAGTATCACCTGTTATAACTGTGGCGGTGTGGGCAACAAGAGACATGAGTGCACCAATGCAATGAGTGGGGGTTTCCAGAGGCCGGCACAGGGGAGTTTCTCACAGGGTCCTACACAGAGTTATGCTAGTAACATGCCGGTTGGGTCATGGAACAACAGGGGAGGTCAGAGCAACAACGGTGGGGCTAACAGCAGTGGCGGCAATTCTTATCAGAAACCGGCTACAAACACCAACAACAACCAAGGGCCGGGTGCTAAACCGACTACCTCAGCTAGTACTGTCCAGGGAGGTGGGCAAAAGACCAATGGCAAGCTGTTTATGATGGAGAATAAAGCAGCTAAGGATGATGCTCACGTTATCACCTATACATTTCTTGTTAATGGAGTTTTTACCTTTGTTTTGTTTGATTGGGGGCGTCACAGTCGTTGGTATCATCGAGTCATGTTAAAAGGTTGGGTTTGAGTGAGTATGAGTCTATAAGAGAGGAAGTTTTTATACCTTCGGGTGAGTCTGTATCTTGTGGGAGGTTGTATAGAGGTGTATCTATGATAGTTGGGCAAGTTGATCTACCTGTAGACTTGTTAGAATTCTCTTTAGATGATTTTGAGATGATAGTTGGGATGGATTGGTTGGGAAAGTACAAGGCTAAGATATATTGCCATCAAAAGAGAGTTTCTTTGAGAGGTCCTAAGGGGATTAGTGTGTCTTATCGTGGGTTTGTTATCAAACCCAAAGTTAAGTTGATTGCAGCAGTGACCTTGAAGTCCTATCTGAGGAAGGGGTGCCTGCTGATCTTGTGCCATGTGAGGAATCATAGAGTGGAGAGTTCGACAGTTGAGCAGATACCAGTGGTGGGGGAGTTTCCAGATGTCTTTCCAGAGGAGATTATGGGGTTGCCACCGAAGAGGAAGATAGATTTCAGTGTTGAGATGAAACCGGGGACGGGGCCAATCTCTAAGGCACCGTACCGTATGGGTCCAAAGGAATTGGAAGAGCTAAGCAAGCAGTTGGATGATCTGATTGAGAGGGGATACATTAGACCTAGTGTATCACCGTGGGGAGCACCAGTTCTGTTTGTGAAGAAGAAAGATAGGAGTTTGAGGTTGTGCATCGACTATAGGGAGCTGAACAAAGTGACAATAAAGAACAAGTATCCTTTCCCAAGGATAGATGATTTGTTTGATCAGTTGAGTGGTGCAACAGTCTTTTCTAAGATTGATTTTAGGTCGGGTTACCATCAGGTGAAGATTAGGGAAGAGGACATACCAAAGACAACTTTCACATCAAAGTATGGTCATTATGAGTATGTGGTGATGACGTTTGGTTTATCTAATACACCTGCTGTGTTTATGGATTTGACGAACCGGGTCTTCAGTCTGTTCTTGGATAAGTTCGTGGTGGTTTTCATAGATGATTTCTTAGTCTTTTCTAAGACTAAAGAGGAGCATGAGGAGCATTTGAGGATTGTGTTGCAGACCTTGCAAGATCATCAGTTGTATGCCAAGTTGTCCAAGTGTGAGTTCTAGTTAGAGGAGGTAGCTTTTATGGGGTATGTGATTTCAAAGAAAGGGGTAGTTGTGGATCCTGCAAAGATTGAAGTAGTTACCAAGTGGGAAGAACCAAAGAATGTGGCTGAGATCAGGAGTTTCTTAAGTTTAGCAGGGTATTATCGACGGTTTGTTACGAATTTCTCCAAGATAGCTGGACCTATGACAACTTTGATGAGGAAAGAGAACAGGTTTCGCTTGGGATGAAAGTTGTGAGACGGTGTTCCAAACATTAAAGGAGCGTTTGACCACAACTCCCATCCTAGCATTGCCTGAAGGGAGTGAGAACTTTAAAGTGTATACAGATGCTTCAAAGAATGGGTTGGGTTGTGTGTTGATGCAGAATGGGAAAGTGATTGCCTATGCTTCTAGGCAATTGAAGCCTTATAAGGAGAACTACCCTACACATGATCTAGAGTTGGGTGCAGTTGTGTTTGCTCTTAAGATTTGGAGACATTACTTATATGGGGCGACCTTTAAGGTATTTTCAGATCACAAGAGTCTCAAGTACATCTTCACTCAAAAGGAGTTGAACATGAGACAGAGGAGGTGGATGGAGTTGATTGGTGATTATGACATGGATATTATATACCATGAAGGGAAAGCCAATGTGGTTGCAGAAGCTTTGAGCAGGAAGAGTGTGCATTCTTTATGCACAGCTATATCTTTGGTGAGATTGAGAGATGTGGGGAAGTTCAGGATACATATGATCCAGAAATGGGATGCTATGGGAGATTTGATAGTGGAGCCATACCTTTATGATGACATTCGCAGTAAACATGCATTGGATCCCAAGATTGAGGAGTGGAGAGCTGGAGTAGAGAAAGGGACAGCAGTGTCTAGATTCTCTATTCATACAGATGGTAGTGTGAGATTTGATGGGAGATGGTGTGTTCCTAATGATGAGGAGTTTAAAAAGATGATCATGATAGAGGTTCATTGCACACCATACTCGGTAAATCCAGGCGGTGACAAGCTATACAAAGATTTGAAAAAGACTTTTTGGTGGCCTGGGATGAAGAAAGAAACAGCTAAGTTCGTGGCTCGTTGTTTGACTTGTCAGAGAGTAAAAGGGGCGCAGCGACGACCACAAGGTAAGATTCAGTCTCTTGAGGTACCTGAGTGGAAGTGGGAGTCCATTTCTATGGATTTTATCGTGGGTTTACCGAAGAGTTAACAGGGTAATAACATGATATGGGTCATAGTGGATCGACTGACCAAGTCAGCTCATTTTGTGACAATGAAAGATACATGGACTAAGACACAGTTTGCTATGGCTTATCGGAAAAACGTGGTTCGACTGCATGGGGTGCCTAAAGATATAGTGTCTGATAGAGATTAGAGATTCATCTCACGGTTTTGGAAAGAGTTGCAGGAGTCGTTGGGAACTACCTTAAAGATGAGTACAGTATTTCATCCTGCAGCAGATGGCCAGACGGAGAGGACCATCAAGACTCTAAAGGATATGTTGCGAGCTTGTGTTATGGATTTTAGTGGTAGCTGGGAGCAGAGATTGGATTTGATTGAGTTTTCTTACAACAACAGCTATCACACCAGTATTGGCATGGCACCATTTGAGGCTTTATATGGGAGGAGATATAGGAGTCCGATTTGTTGGGACGATAGTGCTGAGGTAGTGGTTTTGGGACCAAAGATGGTACATGAGATGGTGGAACAGATTAAGCTGATCAGATAGAGGATAAGAGCGGCCCAGGATCGACAAAAGAGTTATGCTGATCCACATCGACGGGATATAGAGTTTCAGGTTGGGGACAAGGTTCTTTTGAAAGTGTCTTCTATACATGGGGTCATGAGATTTGGTAAGAAAGGGAAGCTGAGCCAGAAGTTCATAGGACCGTATGAGATCTTTAGATCGTATGGATGAGGTTTCTTATCGGTTGGCTTTACCGTCTGCTTTGGATAGGGTGCATAATGTGTTTCATGTATCTCAGCTGCGAAAGTATGTTAGTGATCTGTCACATGTGTTAGAAGTAGAGAACATAGAGCTGGATGAGTCCTTGTCTTATCTTGAGGTGCCTAAGCAGATTCTTGATCGAAAGGTTAGGAAAACTAGACATGGTGAGACAGTGTTGCTTAAGATTCTTTGGTCTAACCATGAGGTTTAGGAGGCTACATGGGAGGCGGAAGAGGCTATGAGGGAGCGGTACCCGTCTCTTTTTGATCAGGTATGTATGGTTATGGGGACGTAACCTTGTTTCTATTAGGGGGTAGGAGATGGTCGCATAGAGTCTTTACATGTTTTTATGTTGGTTTTGATATAGTTAGTAGTTCTTTTGAGTCGGGTTGAGTTGGTTTGGGAGGTATGTTTTGGAGTTTTATGTTGAGTTTTGTTTGTGTTTTTGTGGCGGGAGGATGTTAGTCTGCTTTTGTTTTGGTTGTGGTTTGAACTTCGAGTTCGAATTTCTTTTTAACGAGGGAAGACTGTAATACTACGGTTTTATGTGTCTTGGGGTACTCTATCGAGTGGGGCTTACTCTATCGAGTAAGTGGGATTTTATGCAAAACAGTAGTCTGCCTGTAGGGTACTCGATCGAGTAAGGGTCACTCGATCGAGGTGACTTACTCGATCGAGTAAGTCGGTTTACGGGTGATTTGCGACGGGTTTGTTAATAATGCGGATTAATATATATTAAGTTCCGTCATCTTTCTTTAAACAATTTTACAAAAACTAAATCACAGTCAAGAGAAGTTTGCAAGTTATGTTGAATCATCTCTTCGCATTATTAGCAAATCCCGGAGCTAGAGGTGTCGGTTTTCATCGTTATTTATACCGTTGTGATCCTTGCGTCATGGGTAAGTTCTACATTTGATTTTCTTATCCTTTTGTTGAGTTTGGTTAAACCCTAATTTGGGGGTTTGGGGGTTTTTGTGATTATGTGGTTACGGTAGTGATAATATGTATGTATGTATGTATAGAAGGAGGGTTCGTTGAGGAGACATTTTGAGACAGCTGCTTGATCGTCTGATTTCGTGTTGCTTTCCAGGGAGGGTTTTCCCTACTCAGTATTAGTTACATGATGTGTGTGGTGGTTGTATTGTGGTTATTGATTAATTATATTGCTGGTGATTGTGACGGTTGTTGGTTTATATTGTTCATTGTTGTTGTATAACTGTCTGAGATATTCGGGGCGCGTCCCTGGCTGAGTGGAGTCACTTGCGGGAGTGGCTTCACGCCCTTGGTTCGCCCTCTGTGAAACCCGCCACTAGAGGGAATATGTGCACATTAAGGAAACTTGGATTTATCGCTCAGTGGTTGATGAGCGGGGATTTGCTGGGTACGGCTGCGGTCCCCCACTGGCGGTGTGGAGTACTTGTTGCGATGGGTACTCTGGCAGGACTACACACTTTAGTGTGTAGTCAGTTGTGTGGAGTTGGATATGTAGACTGGAGAATTGTTGTGATTTGATTGAGCTGTTTGGCATTTGTTTCATTGTGACTTATATTGTGTAATTAGTACTAACCCCGTTGTTTGTTTTGAAAAATTGTGGTGATCCATTCGGGGATGGTGAGCAGGTATGATATGATGCGTATGGGATAGCTGGGATGAGTCATCACGTGGCTGTTAGAAGAGTCTTCCGCTATGCCAGACGATGTCTTATAGTTGTCACAGTTTTGCTAGTAGACATTTTTGGGAACATTGTATTTCAGTTTAAAAGTTTTGGTTTGGACATGTAATCACTTAAACTGTATTTACTTTTAAAGTATGTTTCTTTATTGTCTTATGATTATAATTGCCTAGGGTAACCGAGATAGCGACGTTTTCATACCTTAAGTGGTCCTGGTAAGGCACTTGGAGTATGGGGGTGTCAGATAGTCTATTGCTCATAACAGGTCTATTCATTCTAATCTCTCGATCTAGGTCTGAATTTAACCGGATTAATTGATTCAGTTGCATGCATTCAACCTAACAAATACAATTAAATTGCTATAAATTAATTCTCACAACGAAACCTCCTAAACCAATTAAAGCATCATCATTTTACTATCATGGCTCCCTTACTCCTAGCATTAAGGGATTAGCCATGCATAATAACTAATAAAACAATAATGAAAGGTAAAGCAAGAACAAACATAATAAAAAGAGATGTGCAAAAGAGAAATAGATTAAATAGAAGGAGAGTAAGACAAAGATTACTTAGAACGAGATCCGGAAAGAGAGAACAAAAGCAATTGTCGAACAGGGAAGAGCTTTCTGGTGAAAAGAATTCATCCCTAAACCTAATGACGTCTCTTCTATTTATAGGAGAGATAATTATTTGACCAAAGATACATAACAAGATACGAAAATCTTGCGTCTAACAACTAGTTACTCGATCGAGCACTTTGGAACTACTCGATCGAGAAACTCCAGCAAGAAACCTCTCGATCGACTAGATAAACTACTCGATCGAGGAACCTCCAAATTCTACCTCTCGATCGAATACAGAAGCCATTCGACCGAGGACTGTTCCTAATCCAATGGTATTCGATCGAGCAACATGGTCAGCAAAAGGTCTCGATCGATCAACTGGCACTGCGCCAGCTCATTGCTTCGTTGATTTAGCTCCAAAGCGACTTCACACATCCCAAGGCAGAAGCATTTCCACTCCAAATCCACTCGTCTTCTAAATCAAGCAAAAGGGACAGTTCTAGGCTCAATTATGCTACTTTCAGATCTATTCCTATAAATAAAGCAAACCAAACCAAGGTAGAATATTCGGGGGATTTCGTAGCATAAAACTATGGGAACCGCATAGAACTACGTGCATATAAGACTTAAAAAGGCTATATAAAATGCACGTATCAGTGACCTGTTGGTCTGAACTTTGATCAGCAGAACCCTATGGGTCAGCTCCTGTGTAATACTACGGTTTTATGAGTCTATGGGTACTCTATCGAGTGGGGCTTACTCTGTCGAGTAAGTAGTTTTTTACGCAAAACAGTAGTCTGCCTGTAGGGTACTCGATCGAGTAAGTTGGGTACTCGATCGAGTATGGGGCACTCGATCGAGTAAGTGCCTTACTCGATCGAGTAAGTGTGTTTTACGGGTTTGTTTTGACGGGTTTTGCTAATAACGCGAGATTAATATAAAAGGCTTCCGTCATTTTCTTTAATCACTTTTCACCTTTCTAAACCTTTAAAAAGCAAAAGAAATTATGTAGTTCTCTCTCGTCGCGTTGTTGGCAAATCCTAATGGCTAGAGTCGTCGGATCGTTAAGTTCTTTACGCTGTTGAGACCGTCGTATTGTGTGTAAGCTCCTAGTATGATTTTTATATTGTTTCATTGAGTTTGGTTAAAACCCTAATTGGGTAGATTTGGGGATTTGGGAGTTTTTATGATTGTATGATTAAGGTAGTATTTGTATGAATGTATGTCTGGGAGGAGGGTTCGTAGAAGAGAGGTTTTGAGACAGCTGCTAGATCGTCTGATTCTGTGATTGCTGTTCCAGGTAGGGTTTCCCTACTCAGTATTAGTCATAATGTGTGGTGATTGTGCTGTAGTTACTGATTGTTGGTTGATTCAGACGGTTGTGATTTCATATTGTTGATTGATTCAGACGGTTGTTGATTTTGTATTGTGATTACTGTTTAATTGTCTGTGATCTTCGGGGTGCATCCCTGGCTGAGTGGAGTCACTTGCGGGAGTGGCTTCACGCCCTTGATTCGCCTTACCGTAGAACCCGCCACGAAGGGATGTGCACATTAATGAACATGGGTTTATCGCTCAATGGAGATGAGCGGGGCTTAGATGGGAACGGTGCGGTCTCCCCTTTGGCGGCGAGGAGTATCTGTTGCGATGGGTACTCTGGCAGGGCTACACACTTTAGTGTGTAGTCAGTTATGAGGTGATTGGAGATGGAGACTGGGGTTGTGTGTGAGGTGTTTGTATGATTGTTTCAGTGTGACTTTGATTGTGTAATTAGTACTGACCGCGTTTTAATGTTTTAAAAACTGTGGTGATCCATTCGGGGATGGTGAGCAGTTATTGAACAGGTATGATATGACGCGTATGGGATAGCTGGGATGAGTCATCACGTGGCAGTTAGAAGTCTTTCGCTGTGTCAGACGATGTTTTATAACTCTGATAGTTTTATCAGTAGACCGTCTGAGAACCTTGTATTTCAGTTTAACAGTTTTGGTTTTGATCATGTATTCACTTTAAACTATATTGTCATTTAAATTATATTTCTTCATTGTCATTTGATTATCATTGCCTCAGGTAATCGAGATGGTGACGTTCTTATACCTTAAGTGGTCCTGGTAAGGCACTTGGAGTATGGGGGTGTCACATCCTGCTACACAACTCAATTTAGGCACGAAAATAAAGAGTTATTTTAGGCTATGAGCCTGCGATCAAAATAATAAAGGATCGCGAAAAACATATAAAAAATATGAAAAATGGTATCTTGATATCTTAGTGAGACACTATCTCTCCTAAATTTTTGTGTTAACTAGCTGACATCTGTTTATCTAAATGAAACTAATGTAGAAAATGGAGGTTTAAGACTCGGATTACATAATCGATACTCCCTCGGTTCGCCTTTGTATCAACCTAATCTTACTCGAGTGAACATAATGAAGAGACACTTAAACACTTCCCCATTATAAAGTTAACTATACTCACCCCTCGAATTCAGTGTGATCGATAAGTCATGGATTTATATATCTTGTAGAAGTAGGGCTTGGAACATTTAATACTAAACCGTCTCACAAAAAATAATATTTGTTATTAGATACTACGAGCGATTTAACTTTGATACAGTGTGAAGGGTGTGATCCTTGTTTTTACTAAAGAGATCCGCCTTTTCCTTATAGCCATTCATCAACGTTCCGAGCATGGCCTATTGGCCTTGCACCCAATGTTCAACAGTTTTCCATGAAAAGTGTTTTTGTGAGACTGACTTAGGATATGCAGATGGTACATTTGCAGTTAATAGATTATACAACCAGTTGTAGTTAGTTAGAATATATATGATTTTAATATTAAAATTTTCGAATTTTGCTTTAAAAAAACCGAGTTATATCATAAAGTACACATAAGCTCACTTAGATATATATTGGTTGTACGAAACTAATATTCAACTGGTTATTGAATATTATTTGTCGTACATTTGCCCATGGGGCTTCTTCTCCTGACACTATATCATTTGGATATACTATATAATATACAATTGTCCCACACATGGAGTTCCTTTGTCTATTCCGGTTTCAAGGATTTATGGTTGAGTAGATTTAGGGTAAGGGTTTACTTGGATTAAGGGTAAAAGGAGGAAAATAAATAGGAGAGTGATATGCGAGGATCATTTTTCATGTTGGATATTAGGGTAATTATTCTCCTCCCAAATTTATTACCTTCATGAAGGGGTAATACATTGCCTACCCTCCCCCCTGGGTAATAATTATGGGAGTAAAATATCTCCTGAGTAACCATTACTCGCCAAACCTATAAGCAAGGAACTCATTACCCAAGTAATGAACTTCCCTAGTAATTATCACCCGATCAAAATTTACCCCCTGATTATTCCATGGATTCCAGACAAGCCCTAAGCGCTAAGAATCGAGTCAGTGTTAACCTGATATGATGTTTATTTAATTACTTCCTTTAATATCTGAATTTATTTTATCTTCCTTTCACTTTTGTAGTTATGTATGATTTTTTTTTCCGAAAATGTACAATCTATCCTTTTAACCTTATTTTTAAAATCACATGAATACATCTGTTTAGTTACGTGATTCATAATTCCCATTTTTTCTATACCGTATATATAAAACTCGTTATTTTTTTTATTTATTTTTTTCTAAATTCTCACCATTTCTGAATTATTGCCTCCATCACTTAGAGCATTTTTAACATTTCTTTGCCAAAAAGTAATAATTCTTTGTGATGTTAAGTCATTAATAATCATTTATATTGAAAAAATAGAATCTTGGAGGGAATTTTACATGAAATGTTGTAAAAACAGGGGGAACTTAAAATTATGTGTTATTGTTTAAGTTGGAGGTAAGTTAGTCTATCAAATTAGAAGTCCTAATCAAACTTTTAAAAGCAAATTTATTTAGTTAAACTACATAAGAATATTGTTAAGGTAAACGATGTTGTAGTGTTTGCAGGGGGTCCCTGTGATTTGGAGGTCTTGTGCGAGATTTTATTATGGGCCTTACGTTAGACTCGTTTCGAAATTTAGAAGGCATTGTTTAATAAATCGAAATGAATAGAGATAATAAATGTAATTATGGCATTGTTATTTAAGAAAATAATTTATGTGAGAGAAGTATAGTAAGATAAGTCTTTTGTAAGACAGTTTAATGATACACTTGATTTAAAAAACGACATTCTATTTACATAAATAGCCTCGTAAAAGTAATTGGTGAAATGGTAACCACCTTTACATAGGTAATTAAGTAAAATAGAAACCACTTTTACATTAACGCTTGTGTAATACGGCTTTACATAAATATTACTTTCTTCATTTCAATCATTTATGTACATATGATTAAAATATAATCACGTATCTACAAATGTATAAAAAAAATTAGAATAAAGCCTATGGAGGGTGTAATATTAGAGAGAAGTGTTTTAAAAAAAAATATATTAGAGAGAAGTGAATTCGACTTTAAGTAATGCATAAATAATCATAAAGAAAAAAAATAAAAAAACACACCCCTCAATTAAAAACACAAAAGAAACAAAAAAAATGTTGACACTAGGGGTCGAACGCGGGCCTTGGCAGAGGAATGTCATACTCCTAGATTATGCTACTTGTTTTATACTACATCTCATCCACCAAAGTTAACACTTACTTTTTGGCACTATTCATTCTCGCAAGGAATATTTGATATTATTCTTAATCTATAAGACAAAATATAGTCATGTGAGATCTTGTTTGATTTATCGTCACAAATTTTTATAAAAATATCATTTTTATAATTTTTAATAATGTGTAATTAAAAATATTCACGTTGTAAAACGTGCCTCGAAAAGTGTGATAGAACAAGTGTTACCTTTGGTGTGGATGAGAGGGAGTAATGCTTTTAGAACGTGTCATTATAATAATATATACTGGAATTTGAAGCAGTATTAGGCCCCAAGATTTGGGGGCCCTGTTTGCCCCACGAGGGATGAACACCCCTTGGGTCGGGCCTGTGTTTGATTAATAAATGATTATTGGGACGAAAGAAATAGTAGCTTAATTATATACTAGAATAGATCCCGCGCAAATGCGCGGTTTTTTTAGATAAAGATATTAGAGAACTTAATAATTTTACCATAGTAATAACTCCATTTGAAATTTAACTATGAAACTTATTATTAGTAATGTTTTGTATTAAGAGGTAAGAAAGAGAAGATTGTCGGTTTTATTGAAACTATTTTGTTGACTTTGTTTAAAAAAAATATTGTTATTATATCCTTATATTCACAAAAGGTGTAATATAAACGTGAACGAATGACACTAATAATACAATTAGATAAGATACATGTTGTAATAAATATATTTATGTATAGGTTTAATTAATTTTTTTAAAAAATTAACCAAAACTTAAATGTTTACATGGTATGGAACATAAATAGAAATTAAGTTGAACTGTAAGAAAAAAATGTATATTATTCGTAAGTTTTTCGTTTTAGAAGTAAAAAACAAAAACATTCTATGAATACTCTCACATTGTAGCACGTTTGTCTCAAAAGACAGAATAATAGAATTAATTACAATGTATTTGCTAAAAAAAATGTTCGTGTTTCAAAAACTAATAATAATGAAAAATTTCTATCACAACATACGTATAATTAGTGCAATTTCATTTATGTAACAAAATAAGAAAATTGTATCAATATGTTTATACAAATTGAAAAAAATATTATAACCTCTTTAAACGGAAAAAAATTATCTCTTGGATAGAATAGTATGCCTAATTGTAGATATGATATAATGTAGCCTATTTATAGCAAGTCATTTAGGCGGGAAAATTTTAAGAAACTCTTATTCTTTTAGTATAAGGGGGATTCTTATTATGATTTCATCTTTTGATTCTAATATATTATAGAGTTTTTTGATAACTTATACCTTGAATAACTCACTTTTTCAAATCTTATACCTAAGATAACTTTCCTTAAAATCTTATACCTAAAATAAAATTTTCTTCCAAACTCGATACCAAATATCGAAAAAACCTCTGGATTGATGATCTTCTCCTTACCAATTAAACACCATCATCCTTTTCCCACCTATTAACACACACATCCACAATTACCACCACTAAAAACCATCAAATTAGTAAGGGCAAAATCGTCAATTTAAGACATTTTTTTAAGATTTGGTATCAAGTTTGGAAGAAAATGTTATTTTAGGTATAAGATTTTATAGAAAGTTATCTTAGGTATAATATTTGAAAAAGCGAGTTATTCAAGATATAAGTTATCAAAAAACCCTATATTATATTCAATACGGGGTGCTTGAACAATTTGGAAAGCCTGAGTTCAAAAAAAATTAATAGGAGTCATTATTCTGATGTTGAAAACAATGCTGACATGGCTCACATCAGATTGACACAGCTTCAGCAATTATTGGTGACAAGACCTGGGGATGAGGATCTAATTCAGCAAGAATATGAAGCTCATCACCTTTTCCTTGCTCTTCAGAAGGCAAAAATGGAATTCTTAAAACAAAAATCTAAGGCACACTGGATTAAAGAAGGGGACTCAAACTCTTCCTATTTTCATGGTGTTATAAAAGCTAGAAGAATAAAGAATTTCATTTCCTAGATCAGAGATCACAAGGACCAGTTACACAGTGATGAAGGTGGTATTCAAAAAGCTTTCCTAGAATACTATCAATTACTCCTGGGGTCTAAGACTAAGACTAGCAAAGTTAACAATGCAATTGTGCACCAAGGTAGCACTTGTTCAGATCAGCATCACTCTATTTTACTGATACGTGCATTTTATATAGTCCTTTTAGGCCTTTTTATGCACGTATTTCTATGCTATTATCGTAGTTTTATGCTACGAAATGCCCCGAATATGCTACTTTGATTTATTTTGTCTAATTTGCAGGAATGGACCAGAAAGTAGTGAAATCGAGTCTTTTATCGTCCGTTTTGCATGCATTTGGAGGAAGAGTGAATTTGGAGCGGAGATATTGCTGTCTCGGGATGCATGAAGCCATTTCGGGAGCTAAAAAGGACAAGTCAAAGCTGAAACTAACGGAATTATGAGCTGCTGAAGTCAAGTCACTCGATCGAGTATATTTCTGGCGATCGAGTGCTTCTGTTAGGAATAAGAATTCGATCGAGTAGAATCTATGGTCGATCGAACAGATTCATATTAAGGTTTAGTCGATCGAGTGATATTTTTACTCGATCGAACGGTTTAAGTTCTGATTTGCTCGATCGAGTGGTTTTAAATCACTCGATCGAGTGGATTCTCTTATGGGCTCGGGCTTTTTGTTTTATTTCGTCATTAGGTTTAATAAACGCGTCTCCTCTATAAATAGGATGAGGATAGAACATGTTTGGGGGTTGGAACGCTGCTTTTCTTCTGCTACTTACCTCTCTTTATTTCCGGATCATTATTTCTGTAATTTATTCTTCTCCTTTACTCTTATTTAATGCTTATTTCTTCTTTATCCCTTCCCTTTATTCTTATTATCTCTTTTATCATTATGTCTAGGTAATTCCTTGGCTAGGATTAGGGGAGTCGACGGACTATGTTAATTGCTAATTAGGTTTATAGATCTGTTGATGTACGTTATGTCTATGTTGTTAATCGCTGCTTTAATTGTATCTTGCTGATTGAATCGATGCAATTAGCCTTTTTAACCTTGGTAAGCCTTGACCTAGACCGAAAGGTTGGAAGGGGTAAGACCCGCAGTGAACAATAGGATGCTTTAGTGAGGGCGAAAGTTAAGCTAATAGCATTTTACGGCGGATTGAGACCGAAAGGAGATATTCATTGCCCCTTAGACCGACACATCGACTAATCTGTGACCTTAGCTGCAATTGACTGACGTTCATTGATGATCCGAAATCCTAGTCCTCTCTCTTTTTCTTGTTAATTCCCCTCATTTCTACTTCTCTTGCTTTATCTTAATTAGTTTAGTTAAAATAATTCAAACACCCAAATCGTGATATTAGACAGACCGAGTAGACAAGTGAATAGTGACCGCCTCCCTGTGGAGATCGACCTTACTTACCGCTGACTTCCGTTAGTAGTAGCTAGGTATTTATTTTTGGTACATAACGACCGTATCATTTACTCGCTCCAGTCACAAAGGAGGAAGTAAAGCAGGTAATTTTCAACATACCTGATGACAAGGCTCCTGGCCCAGATGGCTACTCTAGCAAATTTTATAAGGATAGCTGGGATATAATTGGGGAGGAGGTCATAAATGCAGTGCTGGATTTTTTTGCCACAGGGCATATTCTGAAACAGATAAATGCTACTATGGTCACTTTAATTCCAAAAGTCAGCAGACCCACTACTGTGCTTCAATACAGACCTATAGCCTGTTGCAATGTGATTTATAAGTGCATATCCAAGATCTTGTGCAATAGGCTGGCAGTTATCTTGCCTGATTTGATCTCTCTTAATCAGGGTGGTTTTATTCAAGGAAGGAGTATAATGGAGAACATCCTGATCTGCCAGGATATTATAAGACTCTATGAAAGAAAGGCTGCATCCCCTAGATGTTTATTTAAAATGGACCTTCAAAAAGCATATGATACTATTGAATGGGATTTTTTAGAGCAAATGATTAAGGCTTTGAATATACCTGATCAGTTCAGAGAGTGGCTCATGAAGTGTGTTACAACTGCTACTTACTCTCTCAATCTAAATGGAAATGTGTTTGAATTTTTCAAAGGGCAAAGAGGGTTGAGACAAGGGGACCCTCTCTCACCTCTTCTTTTTACTATATGTATGGAATACCTTTCTAGATTATTAAAGCACACTACTGAGACCATGGATTTCAAGTTTCATCCCTTGTGTAAGCCTATGAAGCTGACCCATCTCATGTTTGCAGATGATCTTTTACTTTTTAGTAAAGGAGATACCACATCAATCATGATACTTCTAAGGACTTTTGCTACTTTCTCTAAGGCTTCAGGGCTTAATATGAGCAAAGGTAAGTCCAATGCCTACTTTAATGGGGTAAGAGAGGATTTGAAAAAATATATATTGCAGATATCAGGGATGGTAGAAGGCAGGCTACCTTTTAAATACCTAGGAGTGCCCATAAAAACCACCAGGTTATCTGCTAATGACTGTAAACCCCTCATTGATAAAGTGGTGCAGAGAATTAGACACCTTGGGGCTAAAAAACTTTCTTATGCAGGAAGGTTGGTCTTGGTTCAAGCTGTGTTGAAGACCTTGCATAACTACTGGGGGAGCATGTTTATCTTACCTTCTGGGGTGATAAAAAGAATTGAAAGTATCTGTCATAATTTTCTATGGGTTGGAGGAGTGGATTACATTAGATCCCTCCTGGTCTCATAGGAAAAGACTTGCAGACCAAAAGCAGAAGGGGGGTTAGGCTTAAAGGATGATACCATATGGAACAAGGCAGCTGTGGGTAAGTTGGTATGGTGGGTTGCCTCCAAAGCGGACTCACTTTGGGTAAAATGGGTAAACCACACATATCTCAAGGGGATGAATTGGTTAGATTATTCTCCAAATTCCAATTCAAGTTGGGCTTGGAGGAAAATATGTCAAACCAAGACTCTCTTTTATTATTCTTACCATCAGGATATGTGGAAAAATGTCAAGTGGCAAGAATATTCTATTGCTAAGGGGTATGAACTCATCCGTCACAAAGGGGAAGTTCAAGACTAGCCGTCCTTGATTTGGAACCAACTTACGTTGCCTAAGCATAGATTTCTAGCCTGGATCTATCATCACAACAATATGAACACAAATGAAAAAATGCACAAATTGGGGATAATTGAAGATGCTACCTGTCATCTTTGTCGAAATGAAGTGGAAACCATAGATCATCTCTTTTTTCATTTCTATTACAGTAGACGACTCCTTAACCTTCTGGGGGAGAAACTTGGCCTCGCTCTTCCTCATAGTGACTCGGTTCAATGGAGGCTTCAAATGACATGACCACAAAATCGGAAAAATATGGTCAATGCGATTTACAACGCTTGTTTGTATTCTGTCTGGCAACAACGGAATTTGTGCAAGCATGAAACCGTTCTCGCTAGACCGGAGAAGATCATTCAAGCCATTTTAATGGATCTGAAATATCATTTCCGGGACTACATCAAGAATCCAATCGAACCCAGGGACAAATTACTCTATTCTAAGGTGGCTAATGGGGGATGAAGAGTAGAAGAAGAAGAAGGGGAGATTGTTGATATAATGGATGAAGTGAAAATGGGATCTAGAATTGTTGTTTTAGTTCTTCTATTTCTGATTGTTGTCTTAAGTTGTTCCTTTTGGATCCGGTTCATGGTCTTATGACCATAGGATCGTTAGGCCCAAATGCCATGTATTGTGACGTTTTAATTTTTTTATAATACTTACATTTTATCGAAAAAAAAAAACAATTTGGAAAGTTGGAATAAGATGGAAAAAAAATATTTACATTACATTCCTCAACTAGAAATAATATTATTATTGTACGTATATTTGGGTTGCTTTCTTGCTTTTACATTCATCTATTCTTGGGGTGGTAGGAGTTGTTGATTCGGGTTTGGTCGAGTTTGCTATTTTATTAGAGTTTGCTTTCTTGCTTTCTTGTTTTCTTGGTTTCTTGCTGGTAGTTCTCTCCTTGTTTTTGTTCTTGTGAATTGTGAATGGAACACAGAAATTGTAGTAAGGGGAAAGGGGAGATGGATGCGCTACCGATGGAAGGTGGAGGGGTGTTTGATCGGGACGTTGAAGGTGAGGAGGTGCAGGAAGTTAGGACGAAATTGATTCTTGATGGAAAGCTATGGGCAGCGAAAACTGTTAATAGTTGTGCAGTTATTGGCACTATGCTTAGATTGTGGAATCCGAAAGGTAAGGTGATGGGTAATATGGTGGAGGCAAGGGAAAAGATCTTTATTTTCAAATTTGAGGATGAGCGAGATAAAATTAAGGTTCTCGAGGGGCAACCATGGCACTTTGATAAGTATGTATGGTGCTTTAACGAGCCCAGTGATACGGGGAAGATCACGGATACTCCGCTTTATTATCTTCCGATTTGGACTCGCATATACGATCTCCCTTTTAAAAGTCGGACTAATGTGGATAATCTTAGGAAATTAGAGGCGCAATTGGGGAAGTTTGTGGAGAGAAATTAGGCGCTATTTTCTGAGATGGATAAGGCAATCCGTTTACGTATACTGCATGATATTCGTAAGCCGCTTCTGCCATCTACTGAAATACGCTTGCCGAATGGGAAGGTTAATGTTTTCGATGTAAAATATGAGAGAGTACCAGTATTTTGTTTTGGGTGTGGGGTGTTGGGACACAAGGAGAAGAATTGTGAGTATGGTCCATATGAGGAGGACGAGCTCAAGTACGGGGATGGATTCCGTCATCGCCAAGGAAGAGGGGGGAGATGGGTGTGGCTGAGGGTAGTAGAGTCGATAGGGATTTGAAGCCGGAGTTTAAGGTGGAATATTTAAGGAACCATAAGTAGATGATTGAAACGTTGCCGAAATTTTCTTTATCCAATAAAATTAAAGTGAAACAGGGGGGTTTAAGAAAGTGGGGGTTTGTAGCGTGCTAGAACAAGATGGTAATGTAGTGGAGGAAGTGGAGAGTGTGGGCAGGGAAGTGAATGTAAATCGTAGGTAAGGAGGTGATGTTGGTGTGCGGGTGTTGGATGGGCTGTACATGCGAGATAGTGGTGCTGAGGAGAGTCTGGTATTAAGGGGAGATGTTCAAGGGATCACAATGGGGGTGCAGGAGGGGATGACTGATGCTACCAATGGTGCTAGAAAAGATACGGTGGAAATGCGGGGTGTGTACATAAGGGTACATATATGACTTGGAGCACGGGAAAATTCTCAAGCTCGGGAGGAGGTTGTTCTTAATGATAATCAAAACAGGGCGAGAGAGGAGGATGACGCTGTTTGCGCAGTTGTGCAGAAAAAGGCTACTATAAACATAGATGTGATTATATTTGAGGCGGAGGTTGACTCGGTTCAACCCCGTCGGGCCTAATGAATTGTTTGAGCCTTAACTGCAGGGGGATCGGCAACCCCGGGTGCAGTAGGTTTTTTCGTAATTTTTTCTTTTTGTGTGAAACTAAGCTCAGTAGTTGTGAAATGAAGAGAGTTGTTAGACGGTTAGATGGGTATGAGAGTATGAAGGTGGATAGTATAGGTCGGTCTGGTGGTCTAGCGTTCTTGTGGCGGCAGGATGTAGGGTGCTCTTTTCGTTCTGCGTCTGTTCATTATATGGATTTTGATGTCGATATAAGCGGTAAGAAATGGAGAGTGACAGGGTTTTATGGGTGGCCGGCGATCCAGGATCGGCATTTATCGTGGCAACAACTGCGGTTACTGGTTCTCAATCTCCAGATCCTTGGCTTTGTTTTTGGGATTTTAAAGAAATTTTATATTCAACTGCGATGAAGAAGGGTCACCTGGCTCAATGAAAAATGAATAATTTCAGGGATGCCGTAAATGATATTGGAATTCTTGATCTTCTTTATGAGGGATATGATTTTACTTATGACAATGAACAGGTTGATGATGATAATAAGCAAAGCTGGATTGATAGAGCTATGGTTTTGGAGAGTTGGCAACATATATACCCGTTTACCCGACTAGTTCATCTTGATAGAGAATGGTCTGATCACTTTTCAATTAAAGTTATTTTTGATGGGCGAGCTAGTATGTCAAGAGATCATTCACGAAAATTCTATTTTGAGTAGATATGGGTTGGGGAAGATGGGTGCGAGGAAGCTGTGAGAAGTGCGTGGAGTAGTGCTAATGAGAGGCTCATGTCTTCTATTAGTAACTCTGCGAAAAACTTATTAAAATGGAAGGGGATTAGTATAGGTAAGATATTAAGGGAGCTTACTAGGAAGAGGAACCGACTCAAAATTCTTAATGAGGGTGATCGAACGGAGAGCCGATTACGAGAAAGAAAGTAGATTGTTATAGAGATTGATAAACTGTTAAGACAGGAAGAGCTCTTTTCGCGGCAACGGTCACGAGTGTTATGGTTACGTGATGGAGATCGCAATACAAAGTTTTTACATAGAAAGACAGGGCAAAGAAAACAGCGAAATCATATAGCTAGAGTGAGTGATGATGACGGGAAGACTTATGAGGGAAACGAGGCTATATTAGACTGTGCACGCGTATTTCAGTGGCATGTTTACTTCGATGCAGCCTCAAGTCGCTAGTGGTCTGCTGGGTGGTGTAGATGGTAGAGTCACTAATGAGACGAACTTGATGTTGACGGCCGAATATTCAAATGACGAGGTTGTTAATGCGTTGAATCAGATGCATCCACTAAAGGCTCCTAGAAATGACGGTATGAATGCTTTATTTTTTCAAACATATTGGCATATTATTGGACCCTCTATGACTCGTTCGGTTTTAGATATCCTGAATGGTGCACCATTTCCAGAGAAATTGAATAAAACTAATAATGTATTAATTCCAAAGAAAAAGGCGCCAGATAAATTAACTGGTTTTCGACCTATAAGCTTATGTAATGTGATTTATAAGTTGGTTTCAAAGGTTCTTGCCAATCGTCTCAAGCAATTCTTAGGAGATATTGTGTCGGAAAACTAGAGAGCATTTACTCCCTGGAGACTTCAGATAATATTTTAACTACTTTTGAGTTATTTCATCATATGAAGAATACTCGGAGTAGTGGTGGGCATATGGAACTGAAGCTAGATATAGCTAAAGTTTATGATCGGGTTGAGTGGAACTTTCTTGAAACGGTTTTGCAATGAATGGGTTTTGAGCAAGCTTGGGTGGACCATGTGATGTGTTGTATTCGGTGTGTATCATATTCGATTACGATCAATGGGGCATATTCCAATGAGTTTGCATCTGGTCGTGGTCTGAGACAAGGTGACCCTATTTTCCCTTATCTATTTATTTTGTGTGCAGAAGTGTTGTATAGTTTGATGAGGAGAGCGGTAGTGAATGGGTCGATTCATGGGATTAGGGTGGCACCGACGGCTCCTATTGTGTCTCATTGCTATTCGAGGATGATAGTATATTTTTTGTTAAATCAAATGGAAGAGAAGCACGAATCGTGTTGAGTATTTTATGAGATTATGAGTAAGCTTCAGGACAACTTGTGAGCCTTAATAAGACTACATACAGTATCGTTTAGTAAAGGTACATCCATGGCGTGTAAAGCTCAGGTCACCGCTGTTTTGGGTGTGAGGGTGGTCGAAGAACATGAGCGATATCTTGGGCTGCCTACCGTACGTAATTGGACAGTTAAAGAAAGCCCTCTCTTATATTATTCGGGATAAACTTAGCAAGAAGTTGCAAGGATGGCGAGGTTCGTGGCTCAGTAAAGCGGGTAAGGTCTTGATAAAGGCTATTGGTCAAGCTATACCAACTTATGCGATGAGCGTTTTTAAAGTCCTAGCTAATTTTGCGATGAATTACGATCATTAATCTCAGCTTTTTGGTGGGGCGCGAGCAATGGTAAGCGTAAAATACCATGGATAGCCTGGAATACCTTATGTCGTTCGAAATGTAAAAAGGGATTAGGCTTTCGAGATATGGGTAAGTTTAATATCGCTCTTCTAGGTAAGCAATATTGGAGACTATTGACGATTATGGACAGCATGTCTGTCCGTCTTCTTAAGACGAGTACTTCCCGGCCACGTGTTTTCTTGAGGCTGAATTGAGACCAAATCCCAGCTATTCTTAGCGATCTATACGGGAGACTAGGCATATGCTGAAATTGGGGTTGAGGAGTCGAATTGGAAATGATCTGACTACTATAATATGGGTGGACCCATGGATCCCAGGCACCTATTCACGAAGGATCATATCGCCTATTGGGGATAATAATGTGGGGATGATAGTGTCGGAATTGATGGATGAGAATGGTGATGGGTGGGATGAAATGAAGGTGCGAACGTGCTTCCTACCTTTTGAGCAGGAAAGAGTATTGACTATCAGACTATGTCATAATAGACCAGAAGATAATTGGTGTTGGGATGTCGAGAAAGATGGCATATATACGATCAAGTCAGCGTACCGTTTACTGCTTGAAAGTAATGAAGATGGTGAGGGACAATCAGAGGCGGCACGTGATCGATGGTTGTGGAATAAGATTTGGCAGGCTCCTGTCATACCTCATATCAAGGTCTTTTTCTGGCAACTATATAATGATGCGATTGCAACAAAGACTAATATTGTTGCTCGTATCAGAGGGACAAACTTTCTTGTCCTCGCTATCATTATCACGTGGAGTCGTGTCTACATGTAGTCCGTGATTGTCGGTGGGTGCGAAGCGTATGTGGGATGAGCTAGGTTTAGAGGTGTTTGTGGACTGTGATTTTGCACGGGTAATGGAGTTGGTTGAGATGGTATTGCGTGGGTTGGATGGGAGGGAATGTAGGGAGTTTATGACGGGATGTTGTACTATCTGGGAGAGGCGGAATAAATCTATCTTTGAGGATGGTGAATGGAGGAATGACATGGCTCTCGATAGAGTGGAGAATCTTCTCGCTGAG
The DNA here is from genome assembly GCF_048544455.1 of Silene latifolia. Lineage (NCBI taxonomy): Eukaryota > Viridiplantae > Streptophyta > Magnoliopsida > Caryophyllales > Caryophyllaceae > Silene > Silene latifolia. The sequence goes on from NC_133534.1 coordinate 26,721,493, forward strand.
ATGAGAGGTATAGGGGTAGAGGTGGTGGCTGGTAGGCGGGAGGTCAAGGATGAGTTGGGATGTTCGGCAAGGCCGGGAGTAGCGGTGAAGACAATTAAGGTGCATGCGGGTATATTGAATGGTCTTGGGGTTGATTGGAGTGCAGTATTTAGAGATGAGGCCGGAAGGGTTGAATGAGGTGTTGTAATACAGAATGCAGTTGAGCGGGATCCTAATTTTGCAGAAGCAAAAGCTATTCTATTGGGGTTGAAGGAAGCAAATGATGAAAGAGTAAGGAAGGTTATAGTAGAGATATATTATTTGGCAGCGATGAAAGATCTGACAAGCGGAAGATAGGAAGGAGCGATATCTTTTTAGTCTATGAGGAAATCCATTTAATTAGATGTTGGTTTGAGTCTGTATCTTTTTCGTTTGCTCGTAGGAAGTATAATAGCGTTGCCCATGAGCTAGCTCATTGTGTCCCTTGGTCGATAGGTTGACGAGTTTGGACAGATGACTTACCACATTATATTGCTTGTATTGCGGACGCTGATTTAATTAGTAGAATTTAGTACCCGTGTTATGGGTCCTTTAAAAAAAATGTTATCATTGTGATATATTGATTTATTTGTTTTTTAACAATAATACTTGCGGAAGTAATGAAAGTAACAACAGTAGCAGCGAGAATAGAAAAAGGAACAATGGAAGCTGTTTGGGCTAAAAATAGCACAATAAGGAAGGCCCACTTAATAAAATAAAAGGCTATGGGAGGAGTGATAAGGAGGGAGGAAGCCCGTAATCAGGAAAAGGGAGAGCGGGATGAAAGAAGACCACGGGCCCATCAGAGGAGACGTCCAGATTAAAGAAAGACGAGTTAGGGAGAAGTTAGGGAGATCAGGGAGAATTGGGAAAGGCGGCCGAATTTGGAAAGAGTTCTTATGGAAATTATATTCCCTTTCCATAATCAAAGTAGGACATATCTAGGGTTCTCACCCTATAAATAGCCAAGGAAGCAAATCAAGAAGGACATTCAACAACACATCCGCACACCTATTTACACCAAGGCATTAGCATATTCTTATACCCAAATATACATCCGTCCAAGATCTTGAAGGCCTGACGCCTCATGCCAGCAGGATTAGCTTTACGTTTCAGTTGTAATCATCCTCATATTCAAGTATAGTGCGATATTTGGCAGGGTACCGTCCCTCCCGCGGTTGTTCCCATATCGGGTTTTCCGCGTCACCAAATCTCACGTATTAATTTACATTCCGTACTTTATTTCTTTATTCACGCATCAACACACGAACCATCATACGATCAACCAACGAGTAAGACCGCATTAACCCTAATCAACCAACTTGGTAAAAAAAATACCTAAACAGTTTGGCGCCCACCGTGGGGCATTGTGGTCGTCAATCGTTGATACTCTAGATACACAATGGATAAGCAAGCATCGGACGCCGTGTCAGGGAGCAGACAGCCATCGCCACCACCACCCTCTACTCAAAATCCGGCATCAACAGTGGCTACACAGGCTCCCGGACACACCTCAAGAATCATACCTACAGCAAAAACCTCTCTACCTCCTAGGACTCCTGCTGTCGCAACCCAGGCCAGATCAGATAAAGGAACGTCGAGCTCAGGCATCACCTCACCACCTAGTCCCACACAAATCTTGCTCACTGGCGTAGAGAATCTCCAGAAAGCCATGGAAAACATGAGAGAAGACCAGAAGAAAGCTGAAGCTGAAGCAAGAAAGAGGGACAGAGAGCTCTGGGCGCAGATAGACATTCTGAAACAGCAGTCTGCCACCCCAGCAAGCAGGGCAGATGTGGGAAGGTCTCCCCTGGTAGATCGACGCAGGGGGCATCAGGCAGCAGAAATCCACTTCGAAAGATACCAGCTGAACTGATAACCAGATTGGATTTGTCCACAATACCATCAGATGGAAGGATAACCCCACAAGGGCTGGGATACCTTACGCCGGGTAATTGGCCTGCGGCCAGCCGTGTGGAAGTACGAGCAGGTGGCATCCCCGTCAGCATACCCGCCACGATCGATTAGACACCTGGAGCAGGATCCGAGTCAAACCAACAAATGGACTGACAGCAGGGGACAGTTGTTACAACAACTCCTCTAGCAGCTGGAACACATCAGTACCTTCAAGAGCTCGGATCAGGAGGGCAAAGATATTGAACAGCAGGCGACCAACGGGCGGACCCGTATTCACGGCAAAGATAATAAATCGGCGTGAAGATTGGAGTTGAAAGAAATACTGAGCAGGGTCCCAAGGTTGCCACCCCCACTCGAGAAAGCAGCACTAGACAGCTATGCCGACTCACCATTCATGGACACCATATCCATCACAGCCATGCCAAAGGGATTCACAAATCCAAATATGCCCTTCTTCGACGGCACGGCAGATCCCTTTGATCATATAAGCCAGTACAAGCAGAAGATGATGACAGTAACAGCGGTAGGGCAAGTCAAGGAGGCTTGCATGTGCAAAGGATTTGGGTCCACCCTAGCAGGGTCGACACTTCGATAGTTTGTAAGCCTGCCCAACTGGTCGATATCTACATTTGCTGAATTAATGAACGCATTTACTCAACAGTTTGCAAGCAGCAGAAAACCACAGAAGCACGCAGGAGATCTGTACAGAATCGTCCAGGGGGCAGGAGAGACCATCGGAGAATACAATACTAGGTTCAACAATGAGAAGGTAGCAGTACGAGAGTGCGATGTTTCAACAGCGGTAGAAGCCTTCAGAAGAGGCCTCCACCACGACTCCAACCTATACAAGCAGCTGACTATGCATCCCTGCCATAGTTTCGAGGCAGTGTAAGAGAAGGCAGCTGCCGCAATCAGATTGGAGGAAGATATTCTAGCCAGAGCCAGCTTACTTAGCACGCCAAGTATTTATAGTACCACAGCCGTGGAGAAATCGGGAAGAAAGCAAACCACCAGCAAGAAGGACGAGAGGTACAAGCCATATGGAAGGGGAGTCAACAGAATCGAGGAAAATCAGCAGCTCCCTACTCTGGCAGAGTATGGATTCACTACAGGTATCGGAGGAATCTTGAAGGTCCTTAAGGAAATGGGAGATGGAGTCAGGTGGCCCAACCCACCGGTAGGAGAGCAAGCATGGAGAAAGGATAGCAAGAAGAAGTGTCAATTCCACCGTGATATTGGGCACAACACTAAGAATTGCTACACATTACGAAGAGAGATCAAGCGCCTGTATGAGCAAGGAAAGCTGAGCCACCTATTACCACGTGGGGGCAAGCAGCAGGATAAGGTAGGCTCCGCCAAGCCTGCAAACCCACCCACATGCACCAAAATCATAAACGTGATAACAGGCGGCTCAGACTTAAGCGGGCTGACATACTCAGCAGCCAAGAGACGTGCCACCGAGACCAAAGGGGACAGGCCAGCCAATTCTTGCAGAATTTCTTACAACGACCTACCAGCGGTCAGCTTTGACGAAGGAGATACATACGACGAACGAGAACATCATGACGCACTTATTATCACCTTATCAATGGCCAATTGCACAGTTAAGAAGGTCTTCGTAGATACAGGAAGCTCGGTCAACCTAATCATGCTGAAAACCATAGAAAACATGGGATTCAGGACCCTCCACCTACAATGTCATCTTGGGAAGACCATGGTTGCACCAGATGAAAGCGGTCCCCTCAACATATCACCAGTGCATAAAGTTCCCCGCACCATGGGGAGTAGAAACAATAAGAGGAGATCAGGAGGAAGCTAGAGGCTGCTATAAAAAGGCACTTAAGTGCACTGCCAGCCCTCCCGCATAGCAATTATAAAAGCAGCCTATCCAGGACGAATACATCGAACCCCCAGCAGAAGAGCTGGATCAAATTAACCTGGACAAGCTTCACCCAGAAAGAACCGTGCTCATTGGAGCAGGATGCACAGGAAGCTTGAGACAGCAACTAATCAAGTTCCTACAGGATAACATGGATTGTTTTGCATGGTCACACGATGACATGATAGGAATAGATCCGTCCATCATAACGCATAAGCTTAGTGTGGACCCAAAGTGTAAACCCATCCAGCAGAGAAGAACAAAGTTTGCAGCGGAAAGAAACAAAGTGATCAACCAAGAGGTAGATATTCACGGCAAAGAAAGAAAATAAGAGAAGTAAAATATCCAGAATGGCTATCTAACGTAGTGGTGGTGCCAAAGAAGAATGGAAAGTGGAGAGTATGTGTGGACTTCACCGACCTCAACAAAGCATGCCCTAAAGATCCATTCCCGCTGCCTCATATTGATGCAATGGTGGACGCAACAATTTGGACATGAGATGTTGACATTCCGGACGCATGGAGTGGATACAATCAGATTAAGATGGATCCTGCAGATCAAGAGAAGACGACATTCATGTCCGAAAGAGGAATATATTGCTACAACGTCATGCCATTCGGTCTAAACAACGCAGGCTCTACGTACCAAAGGCTGGTTAACCGCATGTTCAGAGAGCAAATAAGAAGAACTATGGAGGTGTATATTGACGACATGATGGTGAAATCAGAAAAAGCCAAAGATCACATGCGGCACCTGGCAGAAACATTCAGCACCCTCAGGGAATACAAAATGAAGCTAAACCCATCTAAATGCACCTTCGGGGTATCTTCTGGCAAATTCTTAGGCTATATTGTAACTCAAAGAGGGATAGAGGCCAGCATCGAGCAGATCAAAGTTGTCCTACAACTAGAGTTACCTGAGAAGCCCAAAGATGTTCAAAGACTAGCTGGAAAGGTAGCAGCCCTGAACAGGTTCATTTCAAGATCTTCAGATAAGTGCAGGCTGTTTTACGACGTACTAAGGAAAAGCCAGAAGTTTGAATGGACCTCGGATCACGAGCAAGCCTTCAGAGAGCTGAAACACCACCTCAGCAGCCCGCCGCTGCTATCGAAGCCGAAGCCAGGAGAACCACTATTCCTATACCTGGCCGTCACAGAAGTGGCAGTGAGTGCCAGTGTCGAGAGCGGGGAAAAGAGCAGAAGCCAGTATACTACGTAAGCAAGTCTCTGCTGCCGGCAGAGACCAGGTACACATCTCTTGAAAAGTTAGTACTAGCATTGGTAGTAGCATCTCGCAAACTGCGCCCCTATTTTGAGTCCCGCATCATACATGTCATGACCAACTACCCGCTAAAATCTATCATGAGGAAGCCTGAACTATCAGGCAGAATGTCAAAATGGTCTGGACACCTCAGTGGGTACGATATCCAGTATGAACCCAGAACAGCAATCAAATCGCAAGCACTGGCCGACTTCGTGTCAGACTTCAGCCCAGCCATCCAGAATCTAGCAGATACGTAGATCCTCACCTTGAAGGGAAGCAGGGAGACAGAGGTCTGGCAGATGCATATTGACGGAGCCTCCAACCAAAGGGGGGCGGGTGTGGGATTAATTATGCGATCACCACAGGGAGACCTAATAGCGCAAGCAGTAAGATGCGAATTCAAGGCAACCAACAATGAAACAGAATACGAGGCCTTGATATTGGGAATGAAGCTAGCTCTGGAGTTAGGGGTCAGGCACCTACGCATATCCAGTGACTCTTTGCTAATAGTCAACCATGTAAATGATGAGTTTATAGCCAGAGATTCGAAGATGATTGCATACTTGCAAGCTCAAACAGATGCCCAAAGGATCAAAACGTGGAAGCAGATGCCTTAACAACTCTAGGGGCAACATTCAAACCAACAGAACTATCCAACATTCCAATATCACATATGCTAGAGCCTTCTGTCCAGAAGGCAGATGAAATAGACAAAGGAGAACTGGAGGATCCACAGAACGGAGAAGGAGCCCAGGCAGTTACAGAGGAAGGTGAGAACTTACAGTCACCTGATCAAACATCTGAGCAAGCAGATGACTGGGATTGGTGCACACCCTACCTAGACTGGCTGCGTCATAACAAGCTGCCAGACGACAAGAAAGAAGTGAGAGCTTTCAGAGTGAAGGCCTCCAGGTTCATACTCATTGATGATATATTATTCAAAAAATCACTAGCAGGCCCCTACTTACGGTGCCTGGACAAGGAAGAAGCACAGACTGTGTTACATGCTCTCCACAGTGGTGAATGTGGAAACCATGCAGGGGGCAGGAGTCTGGCAAATAAAGCCCTCAGGCAAGGATACTACTGGCCTATAATGAAGGCAGATACAGCGGAGTACGCACGCAAATGTGACGCCTGCCAGCACTCAGTGCCAATGATTCATCAGCCGGCAGAACCCTTGCACCCTATCATTTCTCCCTGGCCATTCATGGCATGGGGCATGGACATAGTAGGACCTCTGCCACGAGCCACAGGAAATAGAACCTGGATGTTGGCAATGACAGATTACTTCTCCAAGTGGATAGAGGCAGAAGCATTCACAGAAGTAAAAGATAAACAGGTCATTTCGTTTATAAAACGAAACATCATTTGCAGATTTGGTATCCCATCAGAAATAATATGTGACAATGGCTCACAATTTATCTCCAACGATACGGAGGGATACGACGCCGGGTGGAACATCACCCTAAAAAAGTCAGGACCCAGGACTCCAAAGTCCAACGGTCAAGCTGAATCCAGTAACAAAATCATCATGGACAATATGAGAAGGAGGTTACAGGAGTTAGGAGGAAAGTGGGCAGATGAATTGCCAATAGTGTTATGGTCGGACAGAACGACACCAAAGATAGCAACAGGTCAAACACCCTTCAGCCTGGTGTTACGCGCGGAAGCAGTCATTCCGTCAGAAGTTCTAGTTCCCACTCACGGGTGTGAAAATATGACAGGGGAAGTGAACAATGCAGAGATGATCAGAAACATGGACACAATTGACGAGCTGCGAGCAAGCGCAAAAATCCGTCTGGCTGCCTACAAACAGTCAGTGCCCAGGAGTTATAACAAGAATGTGAAAGTCAGGCTCCTGGAGGTAGGAGACCTGGTTCTCCGAGAGGTGTTTCAAAACACCAAGAATCGAAAAGCAGGCAAATTCGCCTACAAATGGGAAGGGCCATACCAGGTAGAAGGAGTTGTTGGCCATGGTGCATACAGACTGATGACTATGGACGGTCAAATCATACAACGCCCATGGAACATACTTCACCTGAAGAGATATTACTTTTAATAACAAGTAGACTTTAGCTTTCAGAATGATGTTCTATGAAAAGCCAAATCATTTTTAAAGTTAAAATAAAAATCTGGTAGTAGGCATACTGCCAATTTCACTTTTATTTCTGGTGTCTCTAGCTCTTTTTAAAACTTTAAACTACTATTAGATGATGTGGTCTGGCAGCGTCCTAGGACCACAATTGCTCTGGTACCCCATGAGATGGCGACAGGTATTTCACATCATTTTAATAGATTTTCCGATTTTCAGGCTTTTCTAGGTACATCACTCTGAATTCTGGTGTCTGTGGTACTTTGAAAGGATATCTAGCAGGACTGTCAACTACCAACGTGGGGTGACAAGGCACATGGCACTCCAACATGCCTAACCTATTTTCTCCACAAAGAGCACCCTCACTAGGCGGACTGTGGAACATATGAAAGGGAGCCTGGTTGACAGCTAAACACGCTTAACCAGCTACCCCTGATACCACCCCCTGGACGTAGCTCGCACTAATCGCAATTAATCAGGGCCCCAGTGATACCCGTCGTTGTGAGTACCAAAAATAAGATTTATAATTTCCTATTAAGACTAACCTAGGCTAGTGGTAACAGGGTCGAACCACAAGGAGGCAAACGTAATTTCTAGCTGGCTAATTCTAGTCTAAGTTAACGAGTGTAGGGGTTGAGTTGAATTGGTTTATAGCTAAGAGTAAATAAAGACAATAAACTAAAAAGACGGATTAAACAGATAAAGAGGGGGTACTAGGATGGTCGGTTCATTATAGCTTCGGCGGCAGCATACTAAGTCGGTCTGAATCAAACACATGTGAGGCGGGAAAACAAGAGGTCCTCTCGGTCTACTCTTAACAGATAGCATCTTTCGATCTCGCTATAAGTCCCTAATATCACTAATACTGACTCTCGTCCTGAAAAGTGTCTAACGGTCTAAACTATACCTATCTTTCGATCTCAGCGCAATTTAGTCATTTTAATTGGTGATCTAACAACTGTCCCTATCTTTCGATCTATTGGGTCAGTTATAAATTAATCATCTAACTGGTCGCATGCATTCGATTCGTTAAATACAACATTAAAATCAATTAAAACGAAAGGGTAACCTCACGTGGTCAGTCGATCGACCGGGTATGGCGGTCGATCGACTGACCTGCGAATTCAGTCCAAAACAGTACTACGCCGCCTACGCTATAATTCGCCTACATCCTAGCACAATTAGTCTAGCTACTCATGGTACTGATAAAAACAACAATAATAATATGAACTAATGAATTCATGCTTGAAGTATTCAAATAACAAATAGCGATAAACGATAATTGGCTTTGGATACTAACTAACAATTCTATACTAACAATGAAATAAGGATAAATCGAAATAAGGCAGAAGAATACCGAGATTGCAGAAGAACAATTGAAAATAAGAACGAAAATTCCAATGCTAATCAATATTCCAAACCCTAATTATAAAACTAAATATTACTGTGTAAAACTTTGGTAAAATCGGGATCAAAACTGAATACTTATTCTGATGTTCTAGGTTACGTTATATAGCCAACATACGTAACAACTTATTATCAAAACCTAAACATAATGGGCTTGCGCTTCCTCGGTCTTTTAATTCTCGTCTGGGATAGCAGATTGGTCGATCGACTGAAGGTAGTGGTCGATCGACTGCTTGAGCTGCTACTTAACTTCTATAATCTCGTGGATTTGTCCTTTGGGCCTCAAAAAGCGCATCAAGCTTGATGCGGTCGTTTCGTACCAAAAATAAAATACCTAAGTACAACTAACAGAAGTCAGCGGTAAGTAGGGTCGATCTCCACAGGGAGGCGGTGTACTATCTATTTGTCTATTTATCTGTCTAATGTCACGATGGGGGTTGAAATGATTTTAACTAAACTACTAAGGCTAAAGGCAAGAGAAAAAGGATAAAGGGAATTAGCAATAAGAGAAAGGGAGTATGCTAGGAGTCGGTCTACCGTGGCAGCTATCAAATCTTATACTATTGGGAATACTGAGGCGATTAAACTATTGATAAGAAGAGCTATGGTCGTCACCTTTCGGTCCTTAAACCGCCCTAGAGCGTAAACAGCTTAACTTTCGCCCTCACTGCAATACCCTATTGTAATTAAGCAAGCCTTCCCTTCCAATCTTTCGATCTAGGTCGGGGTTAACTAGATTTATGGTCTCCTGCATGCATTCATTCGACCGGATAACAGTTAAATTGCCTAATACAATTCCTATCGCAAGTCTAACCTATTCAAGTCAGTTAAAACATCGCTACCACGGCTTCCCTAATCCTAACATACTAGGGGGAATTAGCTACGCATAATTAAGGGGGAAACGAGAAATAAGGGAAGAACAATAAACATAAGTAAACAATAATTAAAGGAGAAAAGGAAAGGAAAGAATTACTAAATTAAGTCCGGAAATTAAGAACAAAAGTGGCAGTCAGTAACAATGTATGTGAAAGTGATAAAAAGAGGAGAAGAAAAAAGAAGAGAGGTCCGTAGTCCTCTTGTTAGATTTCTTTTATAGCCTCCAAAACATAAAACCTAATCTAAACTTCACGTGAATAGAAGCCCAATAGCTTGTAACTGCTCGATCGAACAGTTAAGTCACTCGATCGAACAGTTTCTGCGTCTGCTTACTCGATCGACCAAAGATAAGGCTCGATCGAACAGTTGTTCACTCGATCGAACAGTTCTTCCGTCTGTTCACTCGATCGACCAAGAGAAACTGCTCGATCGAGTGGTTCCTGGTTCCAGCTCGTGTTGGTCTTGTAATTTGGTCTTTGACTTGGCCTTTTAGCTCCCGAAACACCTTCACGCATCCCAAGACAGCAATAAATCCCGCTCCAAATCTACTCTTCCTCCAAATGCATGCAAAACGGACGGTAAACGGCTTGAATCTACTACTTTATGGCTCATTCCTGCAAATAAGACAAGAACTTCCAAAGTATGCAATTCGGGGCATTTCGTAGCATAAAACCACGATAAAAGCATAGAAATACGTGCATAAAATAGGCTAAAAAGACTATATAAAATGCACGTATCAAATCTCCCCAAACCAAACCTTTACTCGTCCCCGAGTAAACTAAAATGCAACTAAAGGAACGGAAAAAGATAACTCAGAGCTAGCTACAAATGCCCACTTAAACCAATTTAATGCAAGCAAACTAAACACTTATAGCCAGACAGTCAAATGCAAACGAGTTATAGGATGTTTATAAACAAAGCTGAACCGTCGACCTTGCAAGAGCTTTAATAATGGACTCTCACGGGTCACTCTTCTCTCATGAAGCAAAGGGTAAGCATACATATGTAAGAGAGAAAGAAAAATAGTCGCTCACCTAGACTACGACCCACATAAACATGCATGCAACTAATATGATAGACAATTCTAGCTACCGTACACACATTCCAACCAAACAAGGTCCTGTCACAGCCGAGGGCTTACAAAAATATGGTAAAGTGAGGCAATGGGTAAGAAAAGGCAAAACATTTATGGGAATGTGGAGGTATAGGTGATCAAGGTAGTACCTAAACAGAACCATATGACAACATCCAATTCTCAACTCAATTATGGAATAAGCACATGCCCTTCATTTGGCATAAAATCTCACCAAACCAAACCAAACATACTCCTCATATGATATAAGATAGAACATAGGAGCAGAAACCGTCTCAAACAACATCTATTTTTTTTTTTCTTCTTTTTCGAATTTTCTATTTCTTCACATTTTTCATTTTTTTTTTCGATTCTTTTTTTTCTTCAACTTCTTTTTTTTTCATTTCACGCCTTATTTTTCTTTTTCATTTCTTTTTTTCTCATCCTCCTTCTCTTCATAAATTACCAACTCCGAATCAATAGATACAAGCCAAACTTGATACAATAGACAATATACCGCAGAAACAATCTAAACTAGCTTGACAAGGCAGGCTAAATTTGGATGTAGCTAAGGGTCAACTGGCAAATTTGGCTAATGTGGAGTTTATGGGTAAAAATGAAAGAAAGGGAAATGTAAGCACCTCCCTGCATGTGACACCAACCACTAACCCGAATGTATGACTGCAAAAAGCAATTGAATTTCATATACGTGCAAATTAATGATACATGATATGCAAGGAGTGACTACTCACAATCCTACATGAAACTGGTCATAAATGACACCAGTTTATAAGGCTCTAATCCCTTAGAATTTATAAGTAGCTTGCCAAAATTTCAGGTCAAGTCTATATGTTCAGCTAAATTTAACATCAACTCGTAGATATGCAATAAGACAAAGCTAAAAGATAACAGTTCAATGCAAGGCTTAAGCAAAAAGACAAACGCAGTGCAATATCATCATGGAAATCTACCGTTCCGACTCAACCTATATGCTAAAATAAACGTGAATATTTTTGAATTTTTGAAAAAATTTCATTTTTTTTGAGATTTTTGATTTTTATGAAAATAAACAACAATGCATACTGAAATTGAACGTGATAACAGAAATGCAATAAAAACAAGATGCAGACACAGATATGGATGCATAACCTCCCCAAACCAAACCGTACAATGCCCCCATTGTACCAAAACATGGAAAGGAAATGCAAACTGAAGGAGAAAGAGAGTAAATGCGGAAAGACTCACAAAATAGCGCGAATAAGGGGGCCTCCCCAAACCGACCATGAAATGGGAGGTTGCTAAAGGCCCGGAAAACCGTCTCAGGAAGCTAATCCAAGTCAATAGCACTCGATCAAGAGGAATAGTAGCTGATCGAGTGAACTGGGCATTCAAAAACTGCTCGACCGAAAGGTAACTAGGTCGATCGAGTGGTTCTCCTTTTGCAGGTGGTCGATCGAGTAGAGGAAATGCTCGATCGAATGGATTTGGCAGCAAAAGTGCTCGATCGAGTACAAAAAGTACTCGATCGAGTGATCCTCAGCGTATTCCTGCAAAATGCAATGAAAAACAGCCCGCAAACTAACAAGACAAGCATACTGAGATCGTCTATGGTATAAAAAAAACATTTATTACAACTGAAATTAAATAAAAAGCAAAATAAAATCGCCGGGTTGCCTCCCGGGTAGCGCTAGCTTCAGTCAGGTCCCAGCTCGACCTTCTTTTCTTCAAACCTCTGTAATCAGCTACAATCAAAACAGCTCAAAGCGCGCAGCAACCTGTCAAAAAGTTGCGCATGTGCTACACAACAGCATAAGTAGCACCAAAGTGGAATAACAGAATAGGAAATAAAAATATGTAAATATTTAAGTCTAACAAATTTCCTATGGCCGCTCCTAAATTTATCCACCAAATAAAGGAGCGACGGAGCAATTGTCGATAATTTAAGACTCCAATTCAGATTAACAATTTTAAAATGACAAGGATGGTGAGAAATTGCTAATTTATGCGTCCACATATGAGGGGGTATAGCTTTGAAAAAGGAAGCATGAATAAGACGAGGCAATTTACAAATAATAATGAGATTACCGTTTACTACCTCAGGTTGATCACTCTTAATGACGGAATCATAGATAAAAGAATTCGTTACCTCTTCCGTGCTAGGAGTAATTACCGACTCAGCTGTCCTTTTGTTGCCCTCAGTGGAGTCTGTCCCGTAAATCTCGGCCTCAAGCGCATCTAACTCGGCTTTGAATAAGGGAGACTCACCATAACCGTTGTCATCGTCAAAATCGTCATCGAAATCAAGCCCAAATGACGAACCAAAGCTCCCAATGGCCAAACTACTCGATCGAGTATAATCTTCATTCGATCGAGCAGTTTCCTCCTGATTTCCACTCGATCGAGCAGCAATTTCACTCGATCGAGCAGTCTCTCCTGGAAAATCACTCGATCGACTAATATAAGTCACTCGATCGAGTGATTCCTCCTGTACAGCGCTGAAATCTTCGCATGAGGCAGTGAAATATGATAGAAACTCGTCATCCGAGTCATAGAGGTCATCCTCAGCATTGGGCAACACGGTTTTCTCAGGGGAGAAACCGCTCTCAGCAAGGTATACCTCTTCTTCTTGCATCTCAGCTGCTAACTGAGCAATTTGTGACTCAAGCTCAAGGATTCGAGCGTCCATATGTTTATCACTCTCTTGCATTTTGGATACAAGCGTTCCCATTAAATATGTCAGCTCCGCGATCTCTTCTTCTTCCATCTCAGCTGCTAGCTGAGCAACTACAGACTCGAGCTTATCAACTCGCGAGACATATTCTTGTGCTTGGAATGCAAGTGTCTCTATCAAGGATTTCAGCTCCGCAATGTCTTCTTCTTGTATATCAGGGAGATCTTGTTGCGGTGGCCATTGATAGGGTGGATGTGGCGGCACAACAACTACGGTTGCACCGTGCTCTGAGAACCACATCTCCGTAGTGAGATCACCGGTTGTTCCATATAATGGGACATCGGTGATGGGTCAAAGGTACTCAAGCCTTCCCTTTGACTGTCTTTCACCTAGAACTGTCTAGGTAGTACTTGTAAGGCCTATCAAAACAAAGACTCAAGGAAAAAGATCGAACGGCCTCAAGGGAAAAATCCTCTGAGGCTAAAAACAGATAAAATTAAACAAATAAATAAAAAGATTGCCTCCCCGGCAACGGCGCCAAAATTTGATGCGGTCGTTTCGTACCAAAAATAAAATACCTAAGTACAACTAACAGAAGTCAGCGGTAAGTAGGGTCGATCTCCACAGGGAGGCGGTGTACTATCTATTTGTCTATTTATCTGTCTAATGTCACGATGGGGGTTGAAATGATTTTAACTAATAAACTACTAAGGCTAAAGGCAAGAGAAAAAGGATAAAGGGAATTAGCAATAAGAGAAAGGGAGTATGCTAGGAGTCGGTCTACCGTGGCAGCTATCAAATCTTATACTATTGGGAATACTGAGGCGATTAAACTATTGATAAGAAGAGCTATGGTCGTCACCTTTCGGTCCTTAAACCGCCCTAGAGCGTAAATGACTTAACTTTCGCCCTCACCGCAATACCCTATTGTAATTAAGCAAGCCTTCCCTTCCAATCTTTCGATCTAGGTCGGGGTTAACTAGATTTATGGTCTCCTGCATGCATTCATTCGACCGGATAACAGTTAAATTGCCTAATACAATTCCTATCGCAAGTCTAACCTATTCAAGTCAGTCAAAACATTGCTACCACGGCTTCCCTAATCCTAACTTACTAGGGGGAATTAGCTACGCATAATTAAGGGGGAAACGAGAAATAAGGGAAGAACAATAAACATAAGTAAACAATAATTAAAGGAGAAAAGGAAAGGAAAGAATTACTTAATTAAGTCCGGAAATTAAGAACAAAAGTGGCAGTCAGTAACAATGTATGTGAAAGTGATAAAAAGAGGAGAAGAAAAAAGAAGAGAGGTCCGTAGTCCTCTTGTTAGATTTCTTTTATAGCCTCCAAAACATAAAACCTAATCTAAACTTCACGTGAATAGAAGCCCAATAGCTTGTAACTGCTCGATCGAACAGTTAAGTCACTCGATCGAACAGTTCCTGCGTCTGTTTACTCGATCGACCAAAGATAAGGCTCGATCGAACAGTTGTTCACTCGATCGAACAGTTCTTCCGTCTGTTCACTCGATCGACCAAGAGAAACTGCTCGATCGAGTGGTTCCTGGTTCCAGCTCGTGTTGGTCTTGTAATTTGGTCTCTGACTTGGCCTTTTAGCTCCCGAAACACCTTCACACATCCCAAGACAGCAATAAATCCCGCTCCAAATCTACTCTTCCTCCAAATGCATGCAAAACGGACGGTAAACGGCTTGAATCTACTACTTTATGGCTCATTCCTGCAAATAAGACAAGAACTTCCAAAGTATGCAATTCGGGGCATTTCGTAGCATAAAACAACGATAAAAGCATAGAAATACGTGCATAAAATAGGCTAAAAAGACTATATAAAATGCACGTATCAAAGCTCGTTCCTTAAGTGGATACTTCATGACAAATGCAATGCTGGATACTCGGGGATGGATTTAGCTCAATTTCCGCTGAATTCTTCACATTTCTGCAATAAAGTACAAAAACACGAAAGTAGACGGAAATAGGGGAAATGGTAGCTTAAACTACACGAATGAGCTCTGAAATGCGTGTAAAATGAGGTGTAAAACATCATATAAAAGACACGCATCAAACTTCCCCAAACCAAACCCTTGCTTGTCCCCAAGCAAGAACTAGACTCAATCTAATGGAACGGGTTCAATCTCAGAGCGAATTACAACATGTAAAGCCTAAACCAATTTAATGCGTCAACCAACAATCAATTAGCAAATGAATCATGCAAACGAGTTATGAAGTCGTTAAAAACTATGCTGAACCGTCAACTATAGAGACTTATCAAATTGGACTCTCGCGGGTCGCTCAAATCACTCAAATAAGCACAGGTGAATAATGTAAAGATAGAAAGAATTCATTTTGTAGTGACACTCACCTAACTACGACCTGTAAGAACATGCCTGCAATCTAATATGAAAGTAATCTCTACAACCGTACATATGCATTCCAACCAACAAATGACCATGACACATGCCGAGGTATATATGGGATATGTGAGGTATGGGTAAGAAGAGGCAAAACATTTTATGGAAAAGTGGAGGTACAGGTGATAAAGCTAGTACCAAAACGGAACCATATGGCAACATCCTTCTTCTTGCTCAAAAACAAATGAAACGGTGCTATAGCAAGCACAAATCTCACAATCTACAGGTATAAAAGTAGTCAACTAACTCCCCATAGGATACTAATGCAACATGGGAGCAAAAATCTCCAAAAGATAAGGATTATGAATTATGCGAATTGATTCTCTCTTTTTCTTCTCGGGTTGCAGTCGATCGACCAAGATGGGCAATCGATCGACTGCCTCAAACAGTACAGAACTCTTTTTTTTTTCTTTTTCGAATCATTTTTTCATTCCCCTTTTTTTTCTTTTTCTCTTCTATTTCTTTCTTTCCTTCTTTTCATTTTCCTAACAACATCTCAATCGAGCAAATACCACCAATAACGAAGTAACAATCCCAAAAACGTAAACTACTAGCTTGACAAGGGTAGGCTATATGTAGGATGTAGTTAACGGGACAAAAAGGCTATTTTTGGCAGTGTGGAGCTTATGGGTAAAATGAATAAAGGAAAACCTCTACCACATGTGTCAACTAACCACAAACCGAATGCATACAGGTATTAAGCAGATTAAGTTCATATTTATGCACATTGATATGACATGTCTTATAAGGAGTACTACTCACATTCCTAAATAAACTGGTCATAAATGTCACCAGTTATAGGCTCTAAATCTCAGAAATATGATGTAGCTTGCCAATTTTCAAAGTCAAGTCTCAAGTTCAGCAAATAATTAACGAAAACTCGTGGATATGCACTTATGATTCTACTAATAACATGTCAATTGGCAAGGCTTAGGCAAAACAAATGCAAATGCAATGTCATCACTGAAATACTACCATTCCGACTCAACCTATATGCTAAAATAAACGTGCAATTTTTGAATTTTTGAAAATTTTCAAATTTTTTGGATTTTCTGTATATATGGATGAAATGAAATAAACAATACAAGGCAAAAATGTAAACGTGAATGCAAGCAAATGATATGCGACGCAAAACCCTTCCCCAAACCAAATTGCACAATGTCCCCATTGTGCAAAATCATGTAGTGAAAGAAAAGAGAAACGGGAATTTGCGGGAAAATAAACAAATAAAAATGACACGAAGTGGAACTCGGGAACTCACAAGACTTTAAGCGCAGCAAAGGAAACCTCCCCAAACCAGCGTGAGCTAGGAGGTTTCAGTAGCCAGCAGTGCTACTAATGAGTACCTGAAAGGACAAACAAAATACCACGCATAAAATCAAGAAAGACAATTTTGAAGCGGTAAAATTGTGCATAATTGAGAAAATAGAAGAAATAAATAAATGACGGAAGATAAAGTGGAGTAGAAAACTCCCTTAAGTCCGCAAATCGACCAAACATAGCAGGAGAGAGGTCGTAAGCAGGTACAGCAGTGCATGGTGGTCGATCGACCACCCCACTCAGTCGATCGACCAAGTGAACAGGAACAGAAGCTCCTAGAAACGCGACGGTCGATCGACCAACGGACGATCGATCGACCGGAAATCTCTTGTAACTTCTTAATTCTTCGTATTTGCTCAATTAATTGAGCTAAAGAGGTCTAAAAACCTGCAAATGCACAATAATACGCGCCCAAAATTGCGCAAAACCCAAAATAAAGTCTAAAGCATATAAAATCCTAAGCAAGCAGAATAAAATGCGAAGTTTCGCGCACACAAAAGCAATAAAAAGTGTCTAACAAAAGCAAATAAAAAGTTTGGAAAACATGTGATCAACTAGTAGTTGATCAAGAATGGCCACGGAATGGCCCACTTCGTCGGCTTCTGGCTACTAGAGGTAGCCTCAATGGTGCTTATCTTGTCAGCTGCACCCTTCTTAGCTTCCACGTCCGTATGGCTCAACGGATCAACACCTTCATCATCTCCCCAGTCAATGATCTCTTCAGACTCGTCAGAATCCAAATCGGACTTTCTTACCTTGACCGGCTCGTCATCAACTTCCTCATCAGTGGCATAGTTAAGGCAACCAAGGCCACCTCGTGAAACGATTGGCTTCTTTGCAGCTGGAGTGACTTGCAGCTCTTCCTTCCCCAAACCAGCTCCTGCAATATCAGAAATAGACAAATCTTCCTCCAATTTGCTCCCAATCTGGGGCAGAGGGGTTACAACAGGAATAGAGATAGGCATATCCGGAAGCACAAAGTACGATTTCTTGTCAGAAACTGTATTACAAGTCACAGGCCACATGGGGTCCTTTTTCTTAGATGGCTGGGCAAAGACAATAGAATGCTTGCCCACTTTAAAAGTCAAAGTTCCTAAACCGACATCTATGACTGCACCAGCAGTGTGCAGAAATGGCCGACCCAAAATAATGGGAATATGGGCATCCTCAGGCATGTCAAGGACGACAAAGTCAACGGGGAAGAAGAACTTCCCTATTTGGACAGGAATGTCCTCTAAGACTCCTATTGGCTGGACCGCAGATCGGTCAGCCATCTGTACTGTCATATCTGTCACTGCGAACCTAGTCAATTTGAGCTTCCTAGCTAGACTTAAAGGCATGACACTTATACTAGCTCCTAAGTAACATAATGCCTTCTCAATAGAGAAGGTACCTATATTGCAAGGAACAGAAAAACTACCCGGGTCCTCTAGCTTATGGGGTGCAGTATGAGACAAATAAGAGCATGACTCCTTGGTTAATGCGACAGTATGGACATTTTCAAGTGACTTTTTCTTAGACAGGATTTGTTTCATAAATTTAGTACAGGCAGGCACTTGATTGACCAACTCAAGGAAAGGAACTTGTACATTCAAACTACGAATAACCTTTTCAAATTTATTGAAAGATACCTGTTCCTTTGTTGGCACTAGTCTCTCTAGATACGGGGCTGAGAGAAGTAACTTAGCCCTCTTCTCTAAGTCACGCATGGCGGCATCCGTGGACTTAGGCTGAAAGTCCACCACCTTCTCCATATTGAAGCTTGAACCCCCCTCAGACCGTCTCAAATGTGAGCCATTAACCGTCATCGGATCGAACTTCGGAGCCGGGACTGACCCATCAGCACTCAAGTCTTTCCCCAATATTTTCGGGACTGTCGAACCCCGGAACAAATGGTCTCTCAAATTGTCAGGCATCGGAGGACGAAAAATCTCGTTATCAGCAGCAATCTCAGTCGATCGACCAGTGATGTTAGTTGATCGACTGGGATGAACAGGACCAAAAGCTTCTGTAACCCGCGCTTCAGTCGATCGACCGGGTATGTCAGTCGATCGACTGATATACCTGGTAGACGCCTTTTTCTTTCCTTTGCTCGTTCCAGCTTTGTTTTGACTCAGTTTTGCCTCATCTTTCACAGTGGCATCCTCGACCATAGCAGGCCCCTCCAGGGTAGACCCACTCCTCAAAGTTATGGCGTTTAGGGTCTCTTTCTGTTCAGTTTGAGTCGGTAAGTGTCCCGAAGCTCGAGTGGTGCTCTTGCTAGCCAATTGAGCAATTTGGCTCTCTAACATCTTCATCCCAGCCTCTCTAGCTTGGGACTCCTTCAGCAATAAGTTCTTCAACTCGGTGAACTCATAATTCTGGGATTGTTGCTGCTGTGGCACATAGGGAGGTTTTTGATATGGCTGTTTGTGTGGAGGCACATAAGCTTGCTGTTGTGGAGGTTGAGTCGGGTTCAGGACATTCTGGCTACTCCACCTCAAGTTGGGGTGGACATTCGGCTCATAGTACGTGTTTGTCTGCCTATAGTGTTGAAAGGAAGCATAGGACTCAAAGGGGATAGAACAATTCTCTGAGACATGCCCCTCAGCTCCACATCTTCTACAGACGAAAGGACCGTCTGAAACAGCGTTAACATGGTACATCCCACCTTTAGAAGCTCCTCCCAATTCATATTTGTCAAATCTTGCAGTGAGAGCTTCTAGTGCAGCAACAGAAGAAGATTCAGCAGCTCTCCTCTGGTTTCCTCTCGAATTCCCATATTCAGCCTTATGAGTGGCCAAATCATCGATGATCTTCCACCCCTTGGTCTCTCCCATGTTTTCAGCAAATCGGCCATTGGCTGCAGCATCCAAAATAGCCCTTTGATCGTCATACAGCCCATTATAGAACTGGTTGCAAAGACTCCATTTTTCGAACCCATGGTGCGGTATGGTTCGCACCAGTTTCTTGAAACGGAGCCATGCTTCATGGAAGTTCTCATCAGGCCCTTGTTTAAAGCTCGTGATCTGAGCTCTAATGGCATTTGTCTTCGAGGCAGAGAAGTACTTTTTGTAGAATGCCAGGGCTAAGGAATTCCAGTCGGTGATCCCATGTGCGGCTCGGTCCAGATCTCTATATCACTCTCTTGCAGCGTCGCGAAGAGAAAAAATGAACATGGTCTCCTTGATCTGATCTTGGGTCACACCAGCCGGCGGGGGTATAGAGCAACAATAATCAACGAAGGTCTCCATATGCTTGGCTGCATCTTCATTTGCAGCTCCTCCGAACTGGTTTCTCTCAACCAGGTTAATATAGGAAGGTTTTGGCTCGAATTTTCTCGCCTCCCCGGGTAGTTCGGATCCTTTGTAAATATTCTCAGCCGTCGGCTCTGAGTGACTGGCAATGGTTGCTTCTTCAGCCATGACTGGAATTTCTAGAGAAGTGATTGTCTCAGCCGAAGAAATAGAAGCAGGAGATGTAGGTGGATCTTCCTCAAACAGAGCGTTCTCGTAGTAACTTGACAGAGTACTCAGCTCTTCCTCTGTCGGCAATACCCTTTGTGATCGTCTCAACTCGCGCAATGATTTCTCGATCTCTGGGTTGAATGGTACTAGTTCACCACCATGTGACCTGCGCATAAGAAGAAACTACAGAAAGAATATAAGAAAAGTTTAAGGAACGGATGTCCCTTAAACTAAGAAAGACTAAAATAAAACAACTAAAAATTAGAACTATTGCCTCCCCGGCAACGGCGCCAAAATTTGATACCCGTCGTTGTGAGTACCATAAATAAGATTTATAATTTCCTATTAAGACTAACCTAGGCTAGTGGTAACAGGGTTGAACCACAAGGAGGCAAACGTAATTTCTAGCTGGCTAATTCTAGTCTAAGGTAACGAGTGTAGGGGTTGAGTTGAATTGGTCTATAGCTAAGAGTAAATAAAGACAATAAACTAAAAAGACGGATTAAACAGATAAAGAGGGGGTACTAGGATGGTCGGTTCATTATAGCTTCGGCGGCAGCATACTAAGTCGGTCTGAATCAAACACATGTGAGGCGGAAAAACAAGAGGTCCTCTCGGTCCACTCTTAACAGATAGCATCTTTCGATCTCGCTATAAGTCCCTAATATCACTAATACTGACTCTCGTCCTGAAAAGTGTCTAACAGTCTAAACTATACCTATCTTTCGATCTCAGCACAATTTAGTCATTTTAATTGGTGATCTAACAACTGTCCCTATCATTCGATCTAATGGGCCAGTTATAAATTAATCATCTAACTGGTCGCATGCATTCAATTCGTTAAATACAACATTAAAATCAATTAAAACGAAAGGGTAACCTCACGTGGTCAGTCGATCGACCGGGTATGGCGGTCGATCGACTGACCTGCGAATTCAGTCCAAAACAGTACTACGCCGCCTACGCTATAATTCGCCTACATCCTAGCACAATTAGTCTAGCTACTCATGGTACTGATAAAAACAACAATAATAATATGAACTAATGAATTCATGCTTGAAGTATTCAAATAACAAATAGCGATAAACGATAATTGGCTTTGGATACTAACTAGCAATTCTATACTAACAATGAAATAAGGATAAATCGAAATAAGGCAGAAGAATACCGAGATTGCAGAAGAACGATTGAAAATAAGAACGAAAATTCCAATGGTAATCAATATTCCAAACCCTAATTATAAAACTAAATATTACTGTGTAAAACTTTGGTAAAATCGGGATCAAAACTGAATACTTATTCTGATGTTCTAGGTTACGTTATATAGTCAACATACGTAACAACTTATTATCAAAACCTAAACATAATGGGCTTGCGCTTCCTCGGTCTTTTAATTCTCGTCTGGGATAGCAGATTGGTCGATCGACTGAAGGTAGTGGTCGATAGACTGCTTGAGCTGCTACTTAACTTCTATAATCTCGTGGATTTGTCCTTTGGGCCTCAAAAAGCGCACCAAGCTCGTTCCTTAAGTGGATACTTCACGACAAATGCAATGCTGGATACTCGGGGATGGATTTAGCTCAATTTCCGCTGAATTCTTCACATTTCTGCAATAAAGTACAAAAACACGAAAGTAGACGGAAATAGGGGAAATGGTAGCTTAAACTGCACGAATGAGCTCTGAAATGCGTGTAAAATGAGGTGTAAAACATCATATAAAAGACACGCATCACCCAGCATGCATGCACACGAACATGGAACGTAGGGATATCTGCGCTACCAGAATCCTGCAGCGTCCTGATGCGTGTCATTTATATGATGTTTTACATCTCTTTTTACACGCATTTCAGAGCTCATTTGTGTAGTTTATGCTACATTTCTCCCTATTTTCGTCTACTTCCGTATTTTGTACATTATTGCAGAAATGTGGAGAATTCAACGGGAAATCGAGCCAAATCCGTCCCCGAGTAAGCTGCATTGCAGATGACGTAAAAGAATTGCTTAAGGAACGAGCTTGGTGCGCAATCCAAGGCCCATAAGACAAGTCCACGAGAATAAAGAAGTCAAGTAGCAGCTCATCCAGTCGATCGACTAGTCCTTTCAGTCGATCGACCAACTATCGGGATCCAGAAGCTACTGTTGCTGAGGAGCAGTCGATTGACCGGCCTGAGTAGTCGATCGACCAGATTTCGATTCCAGACGGGAATTAAAAGATTGAGAAACTCAAAGCCCGTGAAGTTTAGGTTTAAGAAATAAGTTGTTACGTTGATTTCCTATATAACGTAACTTTAAAACATCAGAATAGGCATCCAGTTTGCAGCGAGTTTATATCTAGCTTTTATCAGAATTTACATCAAGTTTTACATACAATTTAGAATAATTAGGGTTCAAGGTTTGCTTCGGTTTTGAATACAATTTGCTTGGATAATTCGGCCTTTGTCTTTTCCTTCACAATTCTACACGGTATTCTCATTTGTTTCTATTTCAAAAGTATTTTGCTTATAGTGTTAGAATTGCTAGATCAGTTTCCCCAAAGCCGGATTGTTGTTTTATGCTAATTGTTTCTTCCGCCGTTTTAAACATGAATTCAATAGTTAGATTTATCATTGATGTTATTGTTATTACCTTTAGAATGAGTAGCTAAATAGATAGTGCTAGGATGTAGGCGATTTATGGCTAGGCGGCAATAGGTTAGATACGGACTGAACCCACGTGTCAGTCGATCGACTGACATTGTTGGTCGATCGACTGACCTTGTAAGGTTATTCTTCGTTTTAATTGTTTTTAAACTTGTATTTAACGAATCGAATGCATGCGACCAGTTAGATACCTATTTTGTGACCGACCCATTAGATCGAGAGATAGGGTAGGTTATTTGACCGTCAATTAATTCGACTAAACTGTGCTAAGATCGAAAGATAGGTATAGTTTAGACCGTTAGTCGCTTTTCAGGACGAAAGTTAGTATTAGTGACATTAGGGACCTATAGCGAGATCGAGAGATGCTATATGTTAGGAGTGGACCGAGAGGACCTCTTATTTCCCGCCTTACCTGTGTTTAATTCAGACCGACTTAGTTTGCTGCCGCCGAAGCTATAATGATCCGACCATCCTAGTACCTTTCTTTTATCTGTTTAAATCATATTTTAGTTTATTTTCTTTTTTATTGTTTTTAGCTGTCGACCAATTCAAATCAACCCCCATAACAGTTACCCCAGACTGAATATAAAACAACTAAAGTTTACAACTGCCTCCTTGTGGTTCGACCCTGTTACCACTAGCTTAGGTTAGTCTTAATAGGAGATTATAAATTTATTTTTGGTACTCACAACGACGGGTATCACGTCCCATTGGCCCTAGAATGACGATAAACTTGCCTAAATTACGCCCCTGTTGGCTTTAAACGTGATGAACACACCTTGCGTCATGAACAAGGTCAAGTAGTCCAAAACTGCGGCATACGCCTAAATCAACCATCAGGCTGACACGGCAGCTAGCTTAGTCTGGATCAGCCTTTTTAGGCTTACCAGGCTAGTCTAAATCAACCTCTTAGGTTGACACGGCCACTCATCCATACATTGCGGCATGTGCCTAAATCAGCCATCAGGCTGAAACGGCAGCTAACTGAGTCAGAACGTCAGCCTTTTCAGGATGACAGGACTCGCCTAAATCAGCCAAGCAGGTTGACACGGCAACTTCCTAAACTAAGGGAATCTAAGAAACAAGCACAAGATATAAATCAAACCTTGCCAAAACCGCGGCAAGGATATTCCAAAACATGGCCAAAATACGGCCCTAAGTTTAACCGCCACCTTGGCGGAGCAACCACAAAAAAGAGAGTTTTAAAACTTACAAGTCTGCCACCTTTGGGCCAGACTGCCAAAACGTTCATTGATAAAAAAACAAAAACAACTTAATTGTCGGTCACATTAATGACCTCCACCTCTGGCACCTCTTCTGCCTGCTGACCCCCTATTTCAGATACCGCACCAGCTTGCACGCCCCCAGCTACCATAGCATCCAAAGCTCCGTCAGCAGCATCCTGGGCCACTCCAGCGTCACCCCCAGCAACTTGCTCAGCCAATGCAGGAGAATTCACCTCCCCAACTACAGGCATCAGTGCACTCAGATCAGGTTGGGTGGGGTAGAGCATCTCCAACTGCTTCTCCTCCTCCTCTATAGCTTACTGGGTGGGAGCCTCCTCAAGAGCAGCACGCATTCCGCTGATTTTTCCCCGCCAGGTAGCATAAGCAACAACATTGGTGGCCAGGGAGATCAGCTCGCTGATCTTCTCATCAGAGCGCTTGAGGGAGTCAGAGAAAGTGTTGTACACCTCTTGAGTGCAAGCCAGCTGATCAGTCCCTTCCTTCAACTTCTTCTTGGTGACAGCAAGCTCAGTCTTCAACTCCACCACGCGCTCCTTCAGCTTATACCGTTGCTGCGCCAAGTCGGCAATAGTCCCCTTCAGCTCCTGGTTCTTGACGTTGGTAGCACGGCTGGTGGTCTGCACTATATTGATCATCTTCATATTATAGAGTGCAGACTGGAGGGTCTGAGGCTAGAAAGTCAGAAGTCAGCAAGAGAAATCTGAACAAAAGCAAATAAACAGGTAGAAGATGAAGAGCATTTACCATGAAGGCGTTGTGCACGTCGTTCTCAGCCATCTCCTTTGGGGAGAACTCTGAGAATGTCTCCTTCAGAGTAGGGAAGAGCAGCTGGTCGATCTCCGGCTAGTATGGCACCTTGTCCACATTCCCAAAACCTTCTGGGAAATGAGCAGTAATGCCTCCACTAGATGAAGCACGAGGACTGACAGGAGGAGTAGGTGGATGACGAGACAACGGGTCAACCTCCAAGGGCTTGGGTGCAGCAGAACTGGAAAACGTAGGAGTTTGGAAGGAAGCAGCAGGAGCACTCCTCTTGGAGGCAGAGGCCACGTCAGGGCTGGCAGAGGGTCTCTTCCTTTTGGCGCTTTGGAGGATGATTTCTAAAGGATCAACTTTTGAACCTGCAAGAAGACATCATCTCAGACGTCAGGATACTTAAAACATCAGGAGAAACAGCATGCAAATTAAAACTGTTGTGGAAGTCTTACCAGAAGACATACTGTGAGCCGACTGAGGAGGGTTGGAGGAGGAAGCAGGTGAAAAATCAGGGAGCAGGTTTGAGAACTTTCTCTCAGATTCAGAGATACTGAACAATTTGCTGCAGGCAGGGATCTTGGCACCAATGCGGGTCATGTCACAGGGGCCTACACGAAGACGATGAAGTAAGCTAGTAAGTAGTGAGATAAAATAAATCAGGTGACGGGAAGGCTACTTACTCGAAGTTATAACCCATTTCTCGAAGATGTAATCAGCAAGAGGCTGAATGGAATCCTTCCTCACAAAGAAGAAGTCCTCAAACCATTTCTCATCACGGGATTTGGACACGTGTCTGAAGGGAGCCTCTCCACGGCCCCGGAATGAGAATTGACCCCTACCCAGGGATCTGATGTTGTACATATGGGCTAGATCGCCCAGAGTGATAGGTTTACCAGTGTTCTGACCGGCGGCCAGGGAGTAAAGAAGAACCCTCCATATGGCAGCAGAAATTTGTGCCATGGCGAAGTTATTGGTAAAGATGAAGTCTTGGATGAGTTTGGGAAAAGGAAAACGAAGGCCATATTTAAACGGATACAAATAAAAGCAGACCCATCCGGGACGAAGGGCGTCAGCTTTCTGACCCGGTTCAGGGATGGCAATATCCACCCCGTCACTAAGACCAAGCAAACCCTTGATCGTGGGAATGTCAGCAGCAGTCAAAGCAGAGTCACAGTCGTAGGGATACTTAAAGAGTCCCCGAGAAGGAAAGGTTGGGTCAAGGTTGCGGTCAACGGGTGCGGAGGTTGATCGAGTTTTACCCATGGTGAAAAAGAGAAAATGAAAATTAAAGAAGAAAAGGGGAAGAATACCTGGTGAAAGAGACGGAGGGGAGTGGAACAGTGAAGCCGGCAATATGAAAGAGGAGGGAAGTTGGGGGTTTAGAGAGAAGGAGATTTTTTGAAATGATTTGGAGTTAATGAAAGTGAAAGGTGGAGGTTGGGGTTATAAAGAAGAGAGAGGGAAAAAGGTGAGAGAAAAGAGGAATAGGGCGGCTGACGTGATGGATTGCATGAAAAGGAGTGTAAAAGACAGCTTAGCGTTTTAACATTCGATTACATACGTAAATTCCTTGCTCGACACTTTAAAGCGTACTTCACAAGAAATTTGGGGCAAACTGTTTGGGCTAAAAATAGCACAATAAAGAAGGCCCACTTAATAAAATAAAAGGTTATGGGAAGAGTGATAAGGAGGGAGGAAGCCCGTAATCAGGAAAAGGGAGAGCGGGCTGAAAGAAGACCACGGGCCCATCGGAGGAGACGTCCGGATTAAGGAAAGACGGGTTAGGGAGAAGTTAGGGAGATCAGGGAGAATTGGGAAAGGCGGCCGAATTTGGAAAGAGTTCTTATGGAAATTATATTCCCTTTCCATAATCAAAGTAGGACATATTTAGGGTTCTCACCCTATAAATAGCCAAGGAAGCAAATTAAGAAGGACATTCAACAACACATCCGCACACTTATTTACACCAAGGCATTAGCATATTCTTATACCCAAATATACATCCGTCCAAGATCTTGCAGGCCCCACGCCTCACGCCAGCAGGATTAGCTTTACGTTTCAGTTGTAATCATCCTCCTATTCAAGTATAGTGCGATATTTGGCAGGGTACCGTCCCTCCCACGGTTGTTTCCACATCGGGTTTTCCGCATCACCAAATCTCACGTGTTAATTTACATTCCGTACTTGATTTCTTTATTCACGCATCAACACACGAACCATCATACGATCAACCAACGAGTAAGACCGCATTGACCTTAATCAATCAACTTGGTAAAAAATACCTAAACAGAAGCAACGGAAGCCAGGAGCAGTGAAAATAATAATACTTATAACGAGACTATTAAAAGTAATATTAGTATAGTACGATACGTAAATAAATCTCGATTTGATTGATAATTTATGTCTTAATGAGTATTTATAAAAAAAAGTCCTAACAATAGCAAAGAGAGTAATTAAAGTAATTGAATTAACCGCGGGTGAGTAACATTAGTAACCACGATAATACTAAAAGTACCTGTAATAACATGGAAAATAGTGAAAGTAACATTAATAACATCTGGAGTACTGAGAGTAGTGGATATATCCCATAATCTGGTAGATAAATTTTATATTAATCAGACGTTTAAGAATTGTCATACAAAAGTTTACTATAAGTCATAAATGTCTAAATTAAACAAGGCATACAACACAATTATATTTCATATAAAATAAAATTTAAATTGTAAATTTTATATAACACTAGTTAAAAAAAAAAGAAATCAAAAAAATTAAGAAATAAATCAAAAAAAGAAATTGACAATTCAAAACTAAGAAATAAATCCAAAAAATTAAGAAATAAATCCAAAAAAATTAGAAAAAAAATCAAAAAAAGGAAAAAAATCAGTGAAAAAAAAAACAGAAAAAGAAATGAATCAGAGGTTTAAGAATTGTCATACAAAAGTTTATTATAAGTCATAAATGTCTAAATTAAACAAGGCATACAACACAATTATATTTTATATAAAATAAAATTTAAATTGTAAATTTTAAATAACACAAGTTAAAAAAAAAAAAAGAAATCAAAAAAATTAAGAAATAAATCAAAAAAAGAAATTGACAATTCAAAACTAAGAAATAAATCCAAAAAATTAAGAAATAAATCCAAAAAATTTAGAAAAAAAAAATCAAAAAAGGAAAAAAAAATCAGTGAAAAAAAAAACAGAAAAAGAAATGAATCAAAATAAAGAAATGAATCAGAAATTTGCTCAAAAGGTGACATCTATTAACATTTTCACTAAAACATGTAAGACGGTCTTTCAATAAGCTATTGAGATTCCATACCTTTTTATTAACATTTCTCACAATGCAAAAACTGTCCTATACTTAACTCACTTCAGTACTTCATTTCACTAGTAAGAAACTAACTGAAAATCACAAAACATTTCTCAACACAATTACAATTACAATTACATTACAATCTTTCACTATTCTTCATTCCTTTTACCAGGTATAAATTCTTCTTAGTTTTTGTTTTCTTTATTAAATAAATTTGCAATTCACAAGTTTTGTTTAAATGTGAAGTGATGAAATTGAATTAAAGTTGAGTACTATGTTTCTGGGTATTTGTTAAATTAAAGTTGGTTCCTTTATTTCTGAATTATGAACATCGTTATCGTTGTGAATTGTGTTATGTTTTGGCTTGATGATGTATAATGCATGCATGCATGCATGCAACTCTTTAATTTCATAAGTTTTATGGTATGATATTTGAGTTTGATCTCTGCAATTCTTTTGCATATAATTCATTGTACTTTTCGTCTTAAGTTCTTTTGATCAAATTGTACCGAGTATTCTCATATCCTAATCGTTTATTTACCTTTGATTATAATACCCCTCAGAATTAAAAAAAAAAAAAAAAAAAGTTAATTAGAGATTTTGGTAGATGTTGTTTGCCCATAAATTTATCTTCATGAGATGAATTAGAGACTGGGGTGTTTAGTTTGCAGGGGATACATTAATTTGAGTATGAGAAGGTCTTACTCGTCAAAAGGTGTGAGACAAACTCGATCATTTACCCATTAATCGAATCTATATTAAAACAAGGGAGTCAATAAACCGTTTCCTAAAAGATACTCCCACTGTCCCGGTCATTTGTTGTCATTTTTCATTTTGGGTGTCTCAATCATTTGTTGTCCTTTCTATTTTAAGAATGCATTTGATGAACAATTTGGTTATTCACACACAATTTGGTCCACATGTCATTTAGTTATTGACCCTCTTCTCTTTCCTTGATATTTGTGCCAAAACAAAAGGACAACAAATGACCGGGACGGAGGGAGTGTTTTGTAAGATCGTCTCTCGCCAGACTTTGGGAATTTATATAAATTATGGAATTGGGTCTCCATTTCCCGTAACTAAATTTACAGCCCATTTAAGTCTTAAGTGTTTGTTGATCTTGGTGGTTGTTTGATTGACCAACAAAAACACGGGATATCGGGTATAGGAGAAAGGATGTATGTAAGAGTATAATCGCCATGGAATTTGCCAACAATGCAGGTTAGAGAGTGTAACATGGCATCAAACAGGAATCAAAGTAACAATACTGAATCATATAATGCGCTGACTGAACTCAGCCATAACTCTCTGTCCCATAATGGCGGTATGCATCTGGTTTTCTAATTTTAGATGTTATATTCAATGCTACCCTTGTCGTATTTTCCCTGATATGACTTCTGTTAATGCAGCTGAACAAGGTTGCATCAGCAGCCTTAATGGGGCTTCTGTCGCTGCAGCTGAACATGGTTCATTAAGGAGCCTTAATGAATCTATATCACACTTCAATCTAAATGATCAATCTAGTCCAGCTGAGGATTTAGTCTCTGACGATGAGACTCAAAATCAGGGATCAGATGAACCAGACACTTCTAGTGCCGCACTGGATGATGGTTGCGCAGGTTCTGCCAGCAGTGCAACCATTAGACCAATATCTGAGGCTGGAGGATTATCGACTCAGCCTGAGATTCCAGCTGGCATGGATGTCCATGACCAAGTGGGGAGTAGAGCTACCCATCACTCAAGCTCTGGCAATCGTCCTAGTCCAAGCCCCATCGGCCATCCCAGAAGGTCTCAGGGAGCTGCCAACCGAAGGACGGAGTCTGGGACCCGACCAAATATGACACTGTTCGACTCACTTTTGAGTATGAACGTAGGGGCTGGTGTTCCATCAGGAAGAGGACCAGTGCCAGCTGTCGGGAGTCTTGGCTCTCTTTTTGGAGGTTTTGGGTCCAATCCAAGATCCCCTGGTCCTAGGGCTCATCAGTCAGCCCGACCAATCGAGAGACCTCGCTTGTCTCCTCGGGATACCCTGGGATCAGGCGGTCCACGCCCTGTTCCCACACTATTCGGGCACATTACCAATACGTTGCAGCAAGCGCAAGCTGGGCCTAGCAATGTGGGTACTAGATACCGCGCTCCCCGTTCATCGGACTCCCAGACCACTCGCCAACCAGGGAGACTTGCAGTTCCGCCGCCACATATACTGGAGCTGATGGCAGCTGAAATAAACAGTAGCCACCAAACATCCGAGGTTTGTGATCCCGAGTATAAACTTTTCTAGATATGCATTTCCTTTAAATATCATTCATGGTTATCTATATATTAAATGTTATGTTCCCTGCACTGTTTTATCTATATAATTTAAAAATACTCTCTACTTAGCTTCCCAGACCCTTGCTGCTCTTGTTGATCTCTTGTAATGCATTTCTTGACTTGCTCAAATGGGAGTCTCTTTTACGGCGTTCCAGTATGGTAATTACTTGGTCTATAAATGTTTTTATCATTTGCCAGCTTAGTTTGGCTATTTATGCATATCAATTTATTTCTTTAACATAATCAAGTAAATTAGCATTACACATATAGTTTACTCTTTGAGTTTCAGAATCACAATGTATGTGTGATATAACTGAATAAAGTGAAAATAACAAATTTAGTAATAAACTATAGTGTGTAAGCTCCTACAAGGTGCTAAGAAACTTTTGCTTTTTTCTCGAAGGGGAGGGGCAGGTTTTAAATTACTTGCAATATATAATGTGTTGCTCTTAGGGAAAACGAAGATGTGAGGGCAAGGTCCCCTCAATCCCTCATACAAATAGTCTATGCAAAGTAAAGGCAATTAATGATAATATGATTTGAAGGTGAAACCTCTACAATAAAAGTGACAATGGCCTTGTGGAGTACGAGGAATTATTTCATGCTCGGACATGAGCTGGATCTACAACACTCTAACCGTTCGACCTGGTCAAGTGAACAGTGTTGTTCACAGACCTTAATAATAAAACTCAAGTATGTGCAAAGGTTGTCTAGGAGATTCACTTTTATCAACCCCAAAGGTTGTCTAGTCAAATGATTGGCTTGTCAAAGTGACTCCTAATACAATAAATCTAATCTTGTTCGGAAAATGAACAATAATTTTGCCTATCCTTTGAGGTTAAACAAAATATTCCATTACCAAATAGAGGATGTATCCAATGGTAACCATTAGGAATATACGTCGTACAAATATCTTCCTTAATAACGTATTTCTAAAACTTCTAATCCTCCGAGAATTAAAGACAATAATGCTATCTCTCTTTCCTTCAAGTAATATTTTATTCAAGAGAAGATGAAGACAATTTGTCTCAACATGCTCTATACAAAAGTAGGTAGAGCTTAAATAATTTCCTCCGATCAACTTTTTGGATTGGTAGATTATGCAAGTACATTTATGTAAGACAACACAACATAAGACGGCATGTAAGACGACACAACGTAAGACACCAAGATGATACAATGGGTCATCATGCATATTGAATATGAAGTAATCAACTGAATTTCTTTATATGCAAGTGTATGGCGTGACGAGGTTATTTGGCCTCTTCTCGGTGCCAATAAAATAAAATTTCTACGTAACGTTATTCAGAACTGAGAATTAGCAAAACCGTATGTCTAAGTCTTTGTGATTGCTAGATATTGGGAATTGCTAAAACCTTTTTATTCAATGATTAAAGACTTTAAAAAATCGAGCTCAAATCTTCGTTGAATTCAAGATATCCATTGAAATAAGCTTTATCTTTCCAACTACAAATGTCGAGACTTGCAATGATTATATTTAATACGTTGGTTATGAAAGCATGATGGTTTTGATACAAGAATTGAAGAGTGGAAGAACTTTGAATCTAAAGTTAAGTATTGAAGTGTACAACAACAAAAACTTACCCGAGCAAATCCTAGGGCAAAAGGGTTGATGTACAAAGCCTTACGTGTGTACGAAGTATTATTTAACGCAAAGAGGTTATTTTCAATGACATGTAATAAAAGTTGTGTTGTATAATGTATAATGATTTCTTCTTCATACAGTAATGAAGCGCAATCAATTTAGTTAGTCATTTTAGTTTATTCCATCATAATCTAAAGAAAGTCTTACCTCAAAGGAAAATCTTCTCCATTATTTTTTCCGTTATTTGAGGATTCTTGAGGAAAGAAGTACAAAGTTTGCATATGGCTTCGTTTCTTGTAAGAAGTTTGTAAAAGAAGATGGGGCAAACTTGACAAGACATGCTAAGTCAAATACAGTTAAGAGCGAAAATCTCTTTATTTGTAAAGTGGCAAGATGATGTCTTGAGCATTTATGTAGCTCGACCTCGTAAAGATCAAGCGGAATACTTCTTATACATATAAATACCATAATAGCAAAATGTATACATTTGGTTTCTATTTAGAGCTAACAAAGAAGATTTTATATCAGTGCGTAGTGTCTCGATGATTGGTAGATCTTAGGCAATTATTAAGTAATAGTTGAGATTTGAAACCATTGGGTAGGGACTGTGAAAGATCCAATTCAATACCTCTTTAATTCGAAGGAGCGTGTGTATGGAAACAAGCTATAAGTTCTAACTATGTTGTTTCTACACGTCGTTAATAAAAACGCAATAGTGTTGTGGCGATTGGCGAATCACCAGTTCGCCAATCACCAGTTGCGATGGTTGGGGATAAGGTGACGTAGATACATATGATATGGATCATACATGAAGGGACTTATATTCAAGATATAGGGGAGTCAAGACAATTTGTTAACTAAGTTTTATAAGCGAATACATTTAGGCGAGTTTGACATGCAATCATAGACACGAGGAGATTCGTGAAAAAAATAGTATTCTCGAAAGAAAATTTTCGACAACAAAACCACTTTTTGGATGTTAAAGTGGGCTATCATGTAAAAGTGTACAAGATGGCGATGATGTGGCAAAGAGAAGGTCCACCTCGCTAGGTGTGCCTTATGAACAAGGTATTTTGCGAGGTGTGCCTTATGAACAAGGTATTTTACCTAGTGTCTAACCGAGGCTTGCGCTTAAGTGCCTTTGTGGTGCGCTTTTTTAAACTATGTTCGTTAAGAAAGAAGAAACTAGGTTCATTTCTTAAAATAGAACAATTGTTACTCATCGTTGTGTATGAGAGAGAGATGAGACATCAGAATGGATGTGAGGAAAGGTAGATAGAGTTTGGAAGTACTAACTCAGTCAGAAAAGGCAAACTAGACACAATATCTGTTGAGTAGCATTGAATTATGCATATACTTTTGTTGTCCAAGCGAGTATGTCCGTGTATCTTCCTCAACTTTGACAACTTATCTCCCAAAAATGGACTTTTTCCTTGAATAAGAGCTCAATCACTCCATTCTCGAATGTCTATGTAGCTCCTTCACACTCACAATTCAACACATCTTTTATTTCCTTCACATTCACGATTTAGTGTGTATTCGGTGTGTTATAGTATTGTGAATAAGATTCACTAAGATGTTGATGCACACAATCTAAGTTTCCAATTTCATAGTTAACTAGAGTCAAAGTCTTGAGATTTTTTTGTCTTCAATAGAAGAAAAACATTTATTGATCCCATAGATGGTATATATATGCAAAAATATTCGTGTAAGGGAGGTTTCACAATGTGCCCTAACCTTTGCACTAATGGACTAATGGCTATTCTATGTCATGCCATCAGTCTTAGGGTAGGGCCGGTGTGTTTGGATGGAAGGATATGGAGGGAAAGGAAAGGGAGGGAGAGTAGAGGATTTATAATCCCTTGTTTGGGTAAATCAAAATCTTTCCAACACCGGGTTCCTTTCCTTCCACTTTTATTATCCAAACACACCATTAGTGTAAAAAATGAGCCTACGCTCGGGCGGAGGCACTAGCCAAAGCATCCACCTTTCAAGACACAACTAGCAAGGTGTTAAGAGCTCCTACTATGTGGTTTACCCACATGTTAGTGTTCCACATCAACAAAATGAGAAGGGAGTTCATATATTATTGCAGCTAAAAAGGAAATGCACCATACTTTGCAGAACACCCCCATTTTTCATCTAAGTGTGTTAGAAGACACTAATTTGACGCTTACATATGCGCAACATCTTTATTTTCATGATTGCTCTGTTTGTTAGTTGGCCTTCAGTGTGACGGTGGAGTTGTACAATATTACATTACTCTTTTTGCTTTTGCATTTACCTTGAAATTTTTCGGTGGTACATTACCTTTTTTGCTTCTCTAGAGTTACTTAGAAAGCCATACAAAATGCGCAATACTCCATATCTTGTAAATAAGGCATAAATTCATCAAAAGAGAAATGATCAATAAATAGGTCTCTTGAAAGTCCGCCGTACATTAATATGTTACTACTAGTATAGTATTGCAAGACCGACCCATAATGGTGAAGTGCAAATTGAATTTACTACATATTGCCAAGTCGTACAATATGTTGATAATAGTAGACTTGTAGTGATGGACCATCAAAGGGTTAAGGACCTTCCAAATGTTGCTGATGTTACCATGGTTATAACTTACTCCCTCTGTCCCGGTCATTTGTTGTTCTTTTTCATTTTGGGATCTCAGTCAATTGTTGTCCTTTCTATTTTAGGATTGCATTTGATGAACAATTTGGTCATTCACACTCAATTTCATCCACATGTCATTTAGTAATTGGCCTCTCCTCTTTCCTTAGTCTTTGTGCCAAAACCAAAGGACAACAAATGATCGGACGGAGGGAGTACTAACTTACGAGACATATTTTTGCTAAATGCCAAGATTGCTTTTCTTTTTTTTTTGTCACTTAAGGAAACGGAAAATTAACTCATTTAGTCATTTTATTGGTGTTTTTATCATTATATAGAGATCTTCATTGCTAACACATTTTTCTCTTCCGTGTCCTGCAGCAAGATCACTTTGTTAATGCAATCATGGACATGCACCAGCAAGATCAGGTATTCATTTAATCCTTTCTATGGGTGAATGGTGATCATGGTGGAAGTTGAATGTTAGATTTCATAAGCAGGGTCTTTCCAGTTACGTGTGTCGACCATGTTTAACGTAGTAAGGGTAAAAGTCAGACAGATTTGAGTCGTGGCCATCGTTTAAGAGGTTAACCAGTTAGTCATGGTCGACGTAACTTAGACTGCATATTGGGTGTGTATGTGTGTGGGCGAGCACCAATGCACCATTACACAATTCCAATCAGATACACTTAAATACATTGCTCACCATCTGGATCCGCTTCTATAATTAAACACTAAATCTGCCAAGGTTCGACTTATGTTACATCACCCTTCATTTTTGAGGCCGTACATGTGTCCGTCACAACCCTAAAAGATATGCGAGTTATTTCTTATGAACAGTGACATATCACAATTCACAGCAAAGACGACTCGTACGAAGTAAATATTCATTTTTCCTGAAAATACCATCATTTCAATGATCATTTTCCTACACATGTAACAGGAAACCCTTATGCTTCAGGAACTCTTGAATGTCAATCCACTTCCGCATCCACGGGTAATGTTTCCACACATAAATACGAGACGTGATAGAGTTGATGTTGATCAAATGTCATATGAGGTAATAATGACTTATCCATAGTCGAATAGTATGTAAATTAGGTGGATTAGAGTTCTCTTTTTATAAAAATACGGTTGATATAATTGCAGGAGCTGTTAGCCCTTGGAGATGAGATCGGAAATGTCAGAACCGGATTGAGGGAGGAAATTATCATGGCACATTTGAGGCAGAGAAATTATGAAGTTTGTACCGGTGAGCCAAGTGAGCCATCTGCTTCTGAAACATGTCCTATATGCAGGGTAAGCATTACTCTTCTTTGCTACACCGGTCTCAAATTTATCGTCTACTTCTGTCTTCAATAGTGAAGCGATTTCAACATTGACCCCTTACCCGCAATTTGCAAGAGCCATTGATGCACTAGGGTAATGTTGTTGTGGTATATATAGAGAATAATGTTAAAGTTTTCGTGTTTGATTCTTCAAAACCAAATATTTCATTTATTATTTAGCCGTAAAAAGTTTTATTGTCCACCAAAGTCAAACGGAAACAATATAAATTCGATACAGGGAGTGTCAAATGAAAATCAGGCGGCGATCTGCTAAACTTGTTTGGCTTCTATCTCCGATGAACCTGAGAAAGGGAGATCATAGATCAGCTAATTTAAGGGTCTAGTGGTTTCTGTTTCAGTCCTATGTCGTGTTGTTGTGTTCGAGTCTAACTGACGTTTTGATAAGGGCAAGTTGTTTGAAAAATCAGAACCCAAATGATGCTCTAAGAAGAAAATGACTACATCTATGATTTCTGATAGAATTCCACTGCATGTTGCATTTGTTATCCCTCTTTTCCCTTTCCTTCTGCACTCAACTAAACCTAAATGTTACCGTGGCAGGAAGTATACATTGCTGGAGAATCAATCGGGACATTAGACTGTAATCATGAGTTCCACACAGATTGTATCAAGATGTGGCTCACGATAAAGAACGAATGTCCAGTTTGTAAGATGAAAGGTTTGGATGCATAACAGGCTGCAATGCTTCAGATTAAAATCCAGCCTTTTTTTCGCTTAATATAGTTTTCAAGTACATTTATACACAGCTCCATATTGTTTTTGTATCTTGGTTTTTTATAGGTATTGCATTGTTTGTATTGAAACTCAAAAGCAAGTTATATACCGATCTCAACATTTTACGCCAATATATAAATGCACAGATACGGAGTATATTCTAAATGATCACACATTGTATTGTGATCTATGTTGCTCAGACACGGGTACGGGTGTCGGACACTTGTACGGATCCGAGTATCGGGTACTCCAAAATCAAAATTTGGAGACACGGGGACCCTGTCCAAAAATTGGACTCGGGTACGGGGACACGGCTAAAAAGTCTTAAACTTTTATAAAAACAAATACGAGTATTAAGTATGAAGTATATACTCCGTATATTTTTATTAGTTGTAAAAAAAGGTTATTAGTTGAACTTTGTAATTTGTAATTCAGCATACAATAACCAAAATAAATAACATGAATAGATGTTTGGTGGACTAGCACGTGCTGTGTAATTGGAAGAGAGGCATTTACTGCTTGTTGGCCACGTGTTGTGTAATAATGATAAAGGCAACTTTTTAATTTTTACTGTAACTTAAAAACACATTTAAGTAGAAGGCCTGGTAAGCAATAAACTAGGTCGTTAATATACTAGAATTAAGCTACCAAATTAATAATTTATAAAACCAAACTATACTCTAGACTACTCTAAATGATAAAGTAATATAGTGCAAGTAAGGGTCGAACCCAAGAGAAGGTCTTTTAAGCTAAAAACTTGAAATGTAAACTATTGACTATTAAAGACAAAGCTATAGACAAACAATGACTATTCACAATGGCAAACAATAGAGAGACATAAAAAGGGGGGTTTTGGAGTTGATTTGTGACATGAGACAAAGTGAAATTTGCAATCCTATTCTAACAAGCAATAACACAAGCACTTGATGAGCAAGATGGTTCAATAATTAGGAGAACTTGGTGCAATCCTACAAGTTCCAACTTTTTCTCAAAGCAAGACTCTTTTCTCTCTAGTTTTCATTTACCCAACAACAATCCTCAAGCAAGTGATTACCACTATCTAAGCCAACAATGATAATCCTACTTCAACTACAAATTCTAACATTAAACCATGTAAGAATTGTAACCAAGAGCATGAAGAACAAAACCAAGAGGAAAGTAAATGGGATATCACAAAGATATGTTTAAACCAACAAATCCTATGATACAATCAATTTCTACTCACAAAGGTTGATACTTTAAACCAAGATAACAACAATCATGAGATGCTTCAACAAGTTATTACAAAAGCAAGCAACTTTGCAACAACAAGCAATAGATGAATGAAAAAGAGGCAAGGGTAATTACTTCTCACAACAAAACATTCATCATGTCATTAAAACTTAGAAATTGAAATAAATGAAAGAGTAGAGATTAAGGAGTCAATACAATGATAAAGATGGAAACTTACAATGGATTACACCAAGTAGGGAAGGATTTAGCCTTCCATAGTCTTCAAAACCCAAAGAAATAAAGAAAGATTACAACTTTGCATCCAAAATGTCTTCTAAATCATTACAAGATTAAACCCTAAGAATGAGATTAAAAGAGATGATATGATGGTAGGTGATAATCCCAGGTCTTCAAACTTCTCGGGTATATATAGGGCTTCACGAAAACCTAGAAAGATTTCCACTTAAGAAGCCCACAAACGAGATTAGAAAAACCCAAAGCGTAGCTGCGCAGTCGCGCAGCCGCGCAAATCTTGTTCAGCCTGCGCAATAATGCGCACTGCGCAAGACTTTGTTTTTGCGCAGTCGCAGACCGGCTCGCATTTTGGGATTTCTATTTTCCACGAGCTAGACCTCTTCAATTGCCTTCATTTCTTCTAGTCTTCATTCCTACTTCTCCCAACTTGTTTTTAGGGTTACAAGTGATCTTCTTGTGCCTTATCTTGACCTTTGAAAGGTGCTCTATTGCCGCTCGGGTTCCATGCATAAGGATTATGTGC
This sequence comes from Silene latifolia, assembly GCF_048544455.1. NCBI lineage: Eukaryota > Viridiplantae > Streptophyta > Magnoliopsida > Caryophyllales > Caryophyllaceae > Silene > Silene latifolia. The sequence goes on from NC_133534.1 coordinate 26,760,417, forward strand.
TCAACCGAGTAAAAATGCACAAGTTACCACCATATAACCGATTGCCAATTGTTAGGAAAAGTGAACCAAAAGACCCATATTAAAAGACACGAGGGTGATAAAATCACCCTCTTAGACCGACACAAAACAATGCTATCAAGGCCCAATGTAATAAGGCCCACGTAAGATCCCCTCACCAGCAAAAACCCTACCAAAACACTAAAGCGGCCTCCATCCTTCACATGATTGAAATTGTCCACCGCTAAAATGGCCGGCTTCGCCGTGTATTGTAACAACCCATCGGCAATGATAAGGACTAAGGTAAGCTAATTTCTTTTTATGAGTCTCCATCTTTCCAACCATTATCTGCTCGACTCTAGCAGTAGTGTCGGCATGTCACCTGCCGGATTCGGTACGGATTCCGTACCGGGATCTGTGTCGGGTCGGGTCGACACGGGTACAGCCCCAAATCAGCCGTGTCAAAGCAACATAGATTGTGATTTTATATATGCTTGTTAGACTTTACAATAGACAATAGTTGTATTACCTTGTTGTAAATAGCCTAGTACTTCCACTTTGTCTGAGCATGTACTCGGAACATAAAACACAATAAGAGAAGTTGTGGTGAGTCGTAGTGTTTTGCAAGTCGTCGAACTATATTTGCGAGTTTAAGAGTGTGTTTTATAATTGGTATCTTTCCAATTTCATTGAGTGATAATAAAATTAGGGTGTTGATTTTCGCAGTACACATTTTACTCAGTATAGTACATATTTGACCAAAATATTCCTCCCATTTCCATCCAAAAATTACAAGTGTACTTCGAGGGAAAAAAAGTGCACAAGTTTGTACTGCATTATACTCCCTCCCCTTTCAGCAACCACCCAGTCGGCAGCCACTGCTCGTCCATCCGTGCCGCCCTAAACCACCACATAACCGCGAAGCCAAACCCTAAATCTAAACCCCGAAATACGAGTATGACTGGTATGAGTGGGATGGTGGGCAGGCATAGGGTGAATGTGGTGCTGCGTTTTGGATTTTTTTATTTTTTTTGAATGTAGTACATTAGCCTTTTGGAATGAAGGGCATGCAAATGGAAATAAATGGGTAAAAAGTACTATAATGAGTAAAAAAACGTACTGCGAAAATAAATTACGTAAAATTATTGTAAGAGTGCAAATTCAAATTATTACTCGTGTCAGTTTACTCTTTTTTTTGGGTACATATTAGAGGCGAAGCCCCGAAACTAAGACAAAACTAAACGAGGAAAAGCTACTCCTCGCAAGTCTTCACGAAGAATTGTACGGAGCTCAGCAGACGGAGAATCGAATAAGGTAGTGTGATAAGTCCATTTTATGTACATTTTGACCCCCTACTTTAGCTTTAATATGCATGGTAATCTAGGTTGCACGGACACTCCTCCTAATCGGTGTTCCCGTGTCGGACACCCGTGTCGGACACGACACTCGTCAGACACACGTCAAAACGTGTCGGACACCTGTAAAGTCGTGTCTAACTTTCATCTTTTATTTGGGCACGTGTCCGACGCGTGTCCATGGTATTTTGAGCCGTGTCAATGGTATTTGGACACACCTTCAAACGGAAAGTTGAATCTAAGGTAATTGGCGTGAATTGTTATATGGTTGAATTTGGTGGGCAAATGATGTTCCTTAGACAAGTAATGAGATGTCGAAATAGACATTGTTGTCAGAATCCTGATTCGATCCTATGATTCTACGATTTTACGATTAAAAAATGCTTGTCCGATCCCGGATTCTACGATTCTATCATGTTTGTAGAATCTTACGATCCTATTTATTTAAAATTTTCTAGAGGTAGGATCATAATATGATTCTACGATCTTACGATCCTACGATCTGAGTCCATATTAAACATATTAAAATAAATTTTATATAACGACATCGTAACATCCAAATTTCATGTCATTTGTAGAAACACGTTCATGAAATGATACTAAACTCATTAATTATCAATATTTTGGGTATAAATAAGTGTTTTGGCCTTCAATTATATATTTTTACCAAATAAAAAACTATATTTAGTGAATTTGTAGAATCTTACGATTCTACGATCCGATTCTACCGAGTCGATCCTACCCTCCCCATCGATTCAAAGTAAAATCCCGATCCTGACAACATTGGAAATAGATTGATTATAAGTTGGATTTTGGTTTTAGAAATGAGAATAAGTTATATTTAATGTCAAATATTACCTTCATTTACTTAAATTTAATATCAAATACTTTTTCAAAAATAAAATCACACATATATAACTACAAACACAAATTCTTGTTTCAGACCGACACTTTTAGTCTTATTTGTTAGACGGATAAAATGTTGCCATTTTTAAGAAAATGTAACCAATTAATTCACAAAATGTTATGACTAGAGGTGTCATTTTTTACCCTGAAAATGATGTGAATAATAATGGTAACATGTTATCAAAAAATAACAACATTTTATTGTAAAATGATGACATGTTACCCGTCTTATTTCAGACCAAAAGCAATGGTCTTAAGAAAAACGGACTGAACTATAAAATATATATTTTATTAAATTTAAATAACGTGTCTCGTGTCCTAAATTTCATGGGATGCTGTGTCGCGTGTCCGTGTCCGTTTTGGTGGTACCTAGATGGTAATTTGCACTTATCTTAGTGTTTTATGAGCTAATATCGTATTCTAGTTGTCTTTGCATGGTTTGTCATATTTTTTAGGTACTTAAGCTTTTAGGAGCTTATTTCTACTAAACTGCAAGAACTAGAGTATATGGCCAAGCATGGAGCATGAGTTGGACTAGCATTGTAGAGTTGTATGGGTTTTGCATGCATAAAGTGTTGGAATAAAATGAAAATGCAAAATAAAGTTTTATGCAAAGTCAAGCCCAAGAAATCAAGTCCAACTAGGTGGAAGCTTAAGATGCTAAGATACATTGGATGCCATGCAAAATGATCGTTATCGGATGATTAAACAAGGCATTAAACATCACATTGAATCCCATGAGCATTAACTAGAAGAATTAAGAGGACGGAGCCAAATCACCACGACCCCGATCGAGGTTACCCCTCTCTTAATTACTTACGTTTCTCCCTTCACCCCTATATAAAGGGTGTTGATCCGGGATCTTTTATACACCTTGACACACCATTTTTCTTAGTATTTTCTACACTACTTTCATGTTCTTAGTTTAGTTTAAATTATATATTACTATAAACAATATCCTTTAAGCATTTCAATTTATATTACAATTTCCATTTCAAGTTATATTCAAGTCATTTATATTTGCATTGTTCTTCAATTCCATTTCCATTTCAAGGTAATTCTATTCCTATTTTCATTATGTTCATCATTTCAATTGTCATCAGTTTAGTTTACATTTACATTATGCTAGAGTAGTTTACCTTGTCTAGGGAATGAAGGGAGCCATGCATGAAAAGTATTTGTAACATGATAAACTAGGATGTTATAATATCGTTTCATTGTTTCTATCATATGTTTGTATCGTCACGTTTAATCTTTGTTTAAAGGCCTTATTCATTGATTAAGTTTGTTAAATTAGTTCGTTCTATAAGTCGAGATGCACGGAATCGGATTAGACTAAGCATGTGTAGTAGGATGACCTAGTCATAAACGAGAGTTTCTCTAGGACCCGATCTATGGTTGACACTAATATCGTGAGGTGGGTGTCTCTAAGCCTAAGCAATTAACGATTCATCAACTCCTATGTTTAATTTAAGCATTTACATAATTTGTATGTGTGACCCGACATCCCTAGACTATTTCTTTATCATTATTGTTTTCTTCCATCATCCAAACCAACAAAACATACGATAACCGACCTTGACAAATTTCACTCCATAACAACTAATTAACAACTACCGTCTCTCTGTGGATTCGACCCCTACGTACTACATTCATTTGTGTCTAGGGTATTTATTTTTGCATAGGTGTGCGATAGCCTATCATAGTGGATGTCGAAGAGTGCACTCCAACATTTGAAAGCCAATCTGCCACGCGATTGGCCTCTCGAAAAACATGGTCGACTTTAACAGTCCATCCCAACATATTGATCAGCTCTTTGCACCTAGTTATCAACGGAAGGAGGCTCCCACTTGAAAGTTGATCTTCCCGAATAAGTTTGATGCAAGGCAGATTGTCCATATGGACAATAACTTTGGTGAGGCGCATATTTCGAGCACGTTCCAGTCCCTCCACTACGGCCCTCATCTCAGCCCGCATAGAAGTGCAAACACCACACGAGAAGGCAAAAGCAATAAGAAAATTACCAGAATCGTCTCGAAGTAAGCCACCACAACCCGCCGGGCCTAGGTTACCTAGTGAAGCTCCATCCGTATCAGTTTACTCGTCATAAGTTAATTTTAACCACCCTTCCATATAAAACAAAACCGTTATTCTCAATATTATTTTGAAGTGCACTATCTAGGACTATGAAGAATTTGGTTAGGGATCAACCTTACTTGATTGAGCCAGCCGTCGTCAAGTCACCATTGGAGATAACACTTTTTTGACTAATGTTATCGAGAAGTTCATTAACGTATGCAATTCTATGTATTGGGGTAAGATCTTTGGAGCATCGTTGGCGGTGATAAATAAACTACCAAACCAGCAAGAGGAGAAGAGTTGAAGAACAGGAAGGTCAAGGCCGAGAAGGCTATGACGTGTTAACTGCAGCTGCTGAGGAGGATATGTCGTTGGCGGTGATGAAACTGCCAAACTAGCAAGAAGAGAAGAGTTGAAGAAGAGAAAGGTTAAGGCCGAGAAGGCTATAACGTGTTAAGTGCAGCCGCCGAGGATGATATGTTGTACTGCGTCAAGGATGTGGAAACACCAAAAGAGACATGGGAAACTTTAAAGGAGTTGTTCTCAAAGAAGAATGATTCTCAACTCTAGTTATAAAATATTGAACTTATGTCATATTAGACAAAATATTATTGTAATACTCCTAATTTCCTAGCAGTGCACTCGGCCGAGTACAGCGGAGTACTCGACTGAGTGGCACTCACTCGACCGAGTGAGTGGACCGAGTCCCCTCTAGGTTAAACCCATTCCATACTTGTGTGTCACTCGGTCGAGTGGCTGGTACACTTGACCGAGTGTCTTCGTACACTCGGTCGAGTGTACGGGTTCATACCTCGTTTCCACGTGTTGGGCTCCGTGTTATTGGGCCTTGATATAAATACTCCTTTTTCAGCTTTCTTCTTTATTTTCACAACCCTAAACACCTACCCACTCCTTCTCCACCACAAAACCTCTCCAAATATCCTTCAAACCTTTTCTATTTGAAATTCACCCTATCTTGTGAAGATTTTGTGCTCAAGCTCCATACTTCCTCATTTCTCTACCTTTGATGTGGCTTCTAGAGGAGGATTAGTGTGCTTTCTTGTGCTAATTGGAGGATTGCTAAAAGATAGAGTTTCCCTACTTAGTTTTGGTAATATGGATGCTTACTCATATGCTTGCATATGTCATACTTGTTGTTGTTAGTCTCACATGCTAATTAGATTGCATTATAACATGTAGTTGGATAAACATGTCTAAAACGATAGTTGTGTTTGTGGGATTACATTATAACATGTTAATGGGGGATTGCGTGGTGTTCAAGGTTAACTCTTGATTGATAGAGAGAGATGATTGAATTGGGAGAGAGGAAATTAGGTTTAGAAATGATAAAGATGTATCGAGGAAATGAATTATGTCGCATCCTCCGTGTTTTATATTAACACGCTGTCAGAACGCGTACTCGACTCGACCGAGTACCCTGCACTTGGTCGAGTACCAACGTTACTTGGCCGAGTGACCCTTACTTGGTCGAGTATCGAATGAAGAATGTGATATAACTCCCTCTCCCATCTCTACTAAGGGTCTCTCATGGTCAAAGGGTCAGTCAACAGGTCCCTAACAATCAACCACAACATGTCCATCTCATCACCTCCAACGTCCACAATCACAATAATCCCAATAATCAACCATAATAATATAACATAATGACAACAACCACAACAATGCAAACAATCGTAAACTTTACTGAGTAGGGAAACCCTATATTTCCCGAACTCCATTGCAATAGCAATAATCACGTCAATGCTTAGAAAGTATTAACATCGTCCCCTACAAGATTGATTATGCCCTATTATTACACGAATAGAATCAGATTAGCCGATTAACGAGTATTCACAAACTTATCTCAAGAACATCTAGACTCCAGCGATGAGAAAGGTCCGCCTTAATAAATCCCGCGCCCAAGCTACTCCCTTCCTGGAGTAAGGTTTAAGGTGAGAGTCAAAGGAGTTGTGAGAGATGAAGAGAATCACTCACCTGCAACGTAAAGTCTAACCATCCAACAACATCGAAAATCAAGTTTCAAGTACAGCATAAGACATGAAAAGAGTAAAGTTTTGGCCTTATGGCCATATTACACACACAAATAAATCCAAATGTCGAAAAGTAAGACCAAATCCGCAACAAGTATCCAAACTAAAACAAACAACAATGAAAACAAGGCTTAAGGGTCCATACCCACATCATCATCCATGTCATCACCACCACCTGTGCCCGATGTCGCAGCTCCCTGATATACTCCAGCAGCGGCGTCACCACCAACCCATCCCCCCTTCTTATTTAGCTGGCTACCATAGTTGGCTTCCCACGACCCTGCAAGGCAACCATACCCATAGGTAGTCGGGTGCTTCCATGTACTTGGGTCCACCCCATAGCTATGGAACACCCCACTGTCATCCTCCACTCCCCTCCACCACACTGGCTGGGCAAGGTTTGTCTCCACGTTCTGAAGGGTCGTCATCTCGTGCATATTCCTCGGCACCAAAGTGGTGGATATCCTCTCGGTGAGCTCACTAACCTGCATCCTAAGATCATGAACCATAGGATAGGAATCTAGGATGGGTACTATTACGGGTAGAAGCTCTGTGAGGTGTAAGGAGGCTCGATCGCCACCTCTCCAGTCGCCCTCACCCCTCGAGTCTCACGGGGCGTCGGGACGACCTTCTGCTGACTAGAAGCTATAATCGGCTCGGGCAAGTCTTCAAGGATCTCGAGGGAGATAAGATAGAACTGTGGCTAAAGCTCAGGTTCCCCACTCTCTGGGTCATACTCCCCCAAGTGGTCAATCACGGGTAGGTGCTCTAGAGCGGGCAACCTCATACATCTAGTTACCTTCACCCTCCAAGCTAAGGCTCCATCATCTAGCTTCCTCAACCACTTGGTGTGGAACAAGTAATCCTCATCTATGGTAGGGGCGGTCTCAAACAAAGCAGAGGTCGACTCGGCAGAAGCTACAAAGTCGGTCAGTCTCTAGGCCAAACGGGTCAGTATGGCCCCACAGCTAAGGTAACAGGTCTTGGAACGGGCCATAAGTGCTAAGCTAGCACACACCACACCGGGAGCACTGTAGTAAAATCGCTCCCTCCGGAGGGGGTTAAGGTCAGACATCAAGAGAATTATTTCATGGGTGTTAAGCTTGCTCACATCCTGCCGGCCATACAACAAGCAGATCATTATCCTCAAAAAGATGCGCACAGATATATGTTGAACATCGTTAATCAACATCGCACTAGAGGAAGGGCACGTCGGCCTGTAATGTAAGGAAAGTAAGTAGGAGCCCTACTCTCTGTTGCCATATCACTCAAGTACCAGTCCTTCTCGGGTTCCAACCCCAAATGCTCGGCAAATTGGTTCTGGGTCAAGGAAATGTCGGTGTTCATAAGAAACGAACGGTCTTTCCACTCACGTCATACTTAAATGAACTCAAGAATTCTAAGGTAAGGAAAGGGTAAGACTTCTTGTGGAGGTGATACAACCCCTCAAAACCCAAAATGTTGAATATATGAGTTATATCTGACTCAATTCCCAAATCTTTCAAAATACCCGGATCCACACAACGGGTTGGTCTCATATTACGTCCCATTAAAGTGCCAAAGCAGCCCGTTGTTCAAAATAGGCAAAGAATACCGGAGGATATTGGTCAATCGGAGAAACAAGTGGCTCCTCGCCCATTTGTCCTTGCTCCACCACGGTATTGGCGCGGGTACGCTTCTTAGCGGGTGCTCTAGCTTTCGGTATGCTGCAAGAGTACAAATTCAACAAGGATTTTTCGGAATTCACACAATATCAAAATGAAAATTTCAGATTTGTTCTTCTTTAAGACGAAGTTTAAGACGGATTTTTCTTTCAAAATACACAAGGTAAAGATTTGGTAGAGTATTACTAGTACCAATTGAACTTCTATAAGCATCCTATAATGAATTAAAGGGATGAAAATCAAAAATTTGAAAATTGGGGATTTTGGGCTTATAAATAATCTTTTTCCTACACAAACCGATTATTTGAAGCAATTACTACCAATTAACAACATTTAAAAAATGAATCTTTGAATTTAAAGACCAAAACTTTCAGATTTGAGCAACCTGACACATTCGATTAATTAGAAATAAGAGCTTAAAGATGAAATTAAAAAGCTGATTGAATGAGAAAAAGATAAGAGGATGAATCCAAGAGCAAGATAGCAAAATCACCAAGGGTTTTTGTTGTGAGAGAATTTTTTTGAGAGATTTTGAGTGATTTAGAAAGAGTAGAAGTCGAAATAATAAGGGGTGTGTGTTTATATTGTTCGGGAATTTCTATCGCTGTACCGTCCAAAAATAGGCGTACTCGGTCGAGTACTGGACATACTCGGCCGAGTAGCTTATACTCGGTCGAGTATGCATGGCTACTCGGTCGAGTACTCAGGATTTGCAGAATACAGCAGCTACTGTTTTCTGAGTACTCGACCGAGTGCAAACGTGCTCGGTCGAGTAAGGCGTACTCGGTCGAGTACCCTATGTTCTCGGTCGAGTACCCCAAACTAGTAACAGAGTTCGTCTATCATTAATGACACGGCTGTCGCAACCCTATCAAAAATAAAACCAACAGGCTCTAACTAATGCAGCTGAGGCAAGTCGGGTATCGTATCCACAGGGAGGCGGTCACTATCTACTCGTTATTCAGTCTGTCTATGGTCACAAATCGGGGGGTTTGAGTGGTTTGTTCTAAACTAAAAGTGCGGTAAAAGAAAGATGTGATCAAATAAGAGAGGGAAGTGCTAGGATTATCGGTTCACCATGGTTTCCTAAGGATCCAAAAATAGAGTCAAAGGTCAGCATAAATTCAGTCTGCAGGGTAGTGAAAAGGTCCTTTCGGTCCGCTATTCGCCCTAAAACATTACTAACTTAGCTTTCACCCTCATTAGAATGCCCTAATGTTAATTGCATGTCTTACCCCTTCCAATCTTTCATCTAGGTCAAGGCATAACGAAATTAACTAGCTAAATGCGTCAACTCATACAGTTAATTACAGTTAATTGCAGTGATTAACAACACAAACCAAATTCAGCCAAACCTAATCATCTAGTCTCAATACTCCCTAATAACCATGGCTCCCCTATACCCTAGCACAAGGGATATAGATACTCATGAAAATAAGTAAAGTGATAAAAATGAATAAAGCAATAACAAACATGATAAAGAGATGTGCAAAAGAGAAATAACATAAAAGAGAGAAAGGAAATTACAAAAGGTTCAGATCTGGAAAATAAAGAGCAGTGTAACGTCGGACAGTATAAAGAGCAGAGGAAAAGTGATCAAAAAACTCCCTAAACCTAATTAAGTCTCTTATATTTATAGGAGAAATATTTTTATTGACCTAATACGATAACTAGATATTAAATTCTTGCGTCAGATAGAAAAGTATTCGATCGAGTACATTAGAAATACTCGATCGAACAACTTATTGCAAAAACCTCTCGATCGAGCACAATGAGTACTCGATCGAGGAACCCCAAATTTCCACCTCTCGATCGAGTAGATTAGGTGGTCGATCGAGTGGCTAAAGGTCAATCAAGTAGATTAACCTCTCGATCGAGCAATGTTCAGCGCGTAATTCCTGCTTCGCGCACTGAATTTCAAACGGCCGCCATTTCTTCGTTACTTGTCGGAAACAAGCGATTTTCATGGTGTTGGAAACCTAAGAGGATAAGATTTCATCTCCAATCAGAATCACTTGAATATCAGTTGTAGAACTCGAGATATGGCTCCTCAAAATAGGTACTAGTAATTTGAAGCTTTTCCTTCTCTCACCTAGCTACCCTACTTCTACGCACATCATCAAATAGTAGTTTCCAAGCTCCGACTCAACTCATCTCCTAAATGCATGCATAGGGACATGTTTTAAGCTTGATTATGCTCGTCTCTGGTTCATACCTGCAAATAATACAAGACAAAAACCAAAGTAGACTATTCGGGGGACATTTGTAGCTAAACACTACACAAAATGCATAGAGATGCGTGCAAATACGGTACAAAAAGTCTATATAAAATGCACGCATCAAACTTCTTCAAACCAAACCTTTGCTTGTCCCCAAGCAAACTGTATGCAACTAACTAATGGAACGGAATAAAAACTCAGAGCTAGCTACAAATTGTCCACTTAAACCTTTTTAATGCAAGCAAACTAATACTTATAGCAAAAACTGTCAAATGCAAACGAGTTGTGAGATGTCTATAATAAAGCTAAACCATCAACCTTGCAAGACCTTTGATAAAGAACTCTCACGGGTCACTCTTCTCTCATGGATTAAAGGGTAAGCAAGTATATGTAAGAGAGAAAGAATAAGAAGTCGCTCACCTAACTACAACCCACATAAACATGCATGCAATATAGTATGATAGACAATTCTAGCTACCGCGCACATACATTTCAACCAAACAAGGTCCCGTCACAGCCGAGTGCTTACAAAGATATGGAAAAGTGAGGTAATGGGTAATAAGAGGCAAAATATTTTTGGAAATGTGAGGTAATAAGCCAAGCTAGTAACCTAACAAAACCAATATAAACAATATCCACTTCATAACCATCTAAAAACTGAAATACAAATACCATTTATTTCGGCATACAAACTCACTCAACCAAATACATACTCCTCATAAGATAAAGATAAAACATAGGAGCAAAACCGACTTTTATTCAATCTTTTCTTTCTTTTCTTTTTTCTTTTCTTTTCTCGGTTTTTTTCATCTTTCTGTTTTTTTTTCTTTTTCCAACTTTTTTCATCATTTCATCCTCCTTCTTCTTCATAAATTATCAACTCCAAATCAATACAATACAAAACAAACTCTGTGGGATTTATCTGTATGCATCCCCTTAATTTTAAGGATTATAACGAAATTTATAATGATGAAACTAGTCATAAAATAAATTGCATAAACAAAATTGTAAAGGATTGAGAAATAACCTTCGGTCCTAGCAAAAACGGCCTAAGAACAATATCAAAGTTGATATTCGCCTATCAGTTGCACCCAAGACGATATGAGAAATGCCCTTTGATTTTGCTAGAATCGATCCAAAAATTAACTAATTAATTTTTAGGTTTTGTGTTTTTCTCTTGATGAGATGGAGGCAAGAATGGGAAAAGAATTAGGTTGAGGAAAAAAACCCTACTCTCCTCTTATTGTCACCGAAATTAGGGTGAAAGAGGGAGATATTTTTTTCTCCTAAATTCGGCCCATCTGACCGAAATTAATAAGGAGTATAATTTCCTTATTTTCGATTATTCCAAAAATGTATAAAATGTGTTAAATACAAATTGTCATCTAGTGAGGATCGATCCCACCACCTCTTGGTTTGAGTACCCTCACTATTACCACTATGACACATTCATCTTATTGATTAAATATAACCGATTACATTTAAGTACGAATTAACATATTAATTCGTCCAAGCTAACATTATATACATTAATTAAATATAACTTATTATATTCAATTTTACGAATCGACAGTTAATTCGTCTCAACTAATATTATTTAATCTTAAGGAACATGGGTTATCGCTCGGATGAGATGAGTGGGGCTTAGGTGGGAACGGCTGCGGTCCCCCACTAGCGGTGTGGAATACTTGTTGAGATGGGTATTCTGGCAGGACTACACACTTTAGTGTGTAATCAGGTGTGTGGAATTATGATGGAGATTGGGTGATTGTTGTATTGTTCCTGTTGTATTGTTTTTGTATAATCAGTAACTGACCCCGTTTAAATGTTTTGAAAACTGTGGTGATTCATTCGGGGGTGGTGAGCAGTTATTGAACAGGTATGAGATGGACGTGCATGGATAGCTAGGATGAGTCATCACGAGATGTCTAGAAGTCTTCCGCTTTGTCGCTAAACATTTATTTACTTTAATTGGTTTGACATTTTTGGGAACCGTTGTATTTTCTTTAACAGTTTTGGTTTTGGACTTGTATCACTTTAAACATATTTAATAAAGTACGTTTCGTTATTTTCTATTTGATATTCATTGCCTCGGGTAATCGAGATGGTAGCATTTCCATGCCTTAAGTGGTCATGGTATGGCACTTGGAGTATAGAGGTGTTACAGCGTCACCCCCAACCCATCTCCCCTCCTCATCTAGCTGGCAACCATAATTGGCTCCCCACGGCCCTACAAGGCAACCATACTCATAGGTAGTCGGGTGCCTCTGTGTAATTGGGTCCACCTCATAGCCATGCAACACCCCCTGTCATCCCCCACTCCCCTCCACCACACTGGCTGGGCAAGGTCCGTCCACACGTTCTGAAGGGTCATCATCTCGTGCATGTTCCTCAGCACGAATGATGCGTGTCATTTATATGATGTTTTACACCCTATTTTACACGCATTTCAGAGCTCATTTGTGTAGTTTTATGCTACTATTTGCCCTATTTCGTCTACTTTCGTATTTTTATGTAATATTGCAGATTTATGCGGAAATGAGTAGATATTGAGCCAAATCCGTCCCCGAGTATCTTGCATTGCATTTGACATGAAGTATTTACGCAAGGAACAAGCTTGGTGTGCATTTCGAGGCCCGAAAGACTAATCCACAAAGCTTTTGAAGCAAAGTACCAGCTATAGTGGTCGATCGACTTATTCCTTTGGTCGATCGACCAAGGCACGTAGATCAGAAGCTTCTGTTCAGTATAGGTTGGTCGATCGACTGAGCATTATGGTCGATCGACTGAGGTCGTGATTCAGCGTGAATTAAATGATCGAGAAATCAAAAGCCCAAAGCTATATTAGGTTTAGGAATAAAGTTACGTGAGTTTGCTATATAACGTAACCTGACTAAAAACTTCAATCATCGAGTTTTATACATTCAGTTTCATTCAGTTTTCATTAGCTTTATTATCATAAATTCGTTAGGGTTCTTAATATTGTTGGGTATTCAATACAATTCGGTTTTCGGATCTTCCTTCTGCAAGTTTATTCGGTACTATCCTGCTCTTATTTTCGGTTTATTACTTTATTTGCATCCATAGATATAGAATTGCTAGTTAGTATCCAAAGCCAATTATCGTTTATTGCTATTTGTTATTTGATTCTTTTAAGCATGAATTCAATAGTTTATTTCGTTATTATTATTGTTGTTTTTATCAGTACTATGAGTAGCTAAATTAATTGTGCTAGGATGTAGGGGAACTGTAGGTTAGGCGGCATTAGAATTAACTTGGCCTGAAATCGCGTGACGGTCGATCGACTGGGTTCTCTGGTCGATCGACTGGCCACGCTGAGATTGTTTCGTTTTAATTGTTTTAATTGTTGTGTTTGACGAATCGAGTGCACGCGACCAGTTGAATACCTAGGATTTGACCGACCCAATAAATATCGAAAGATAGGGAAGGGAGATAGCCTACTTAATTAAGACGACTAGATTAATTAGATCGAAAGATAGATTAATTTAGACCTTTAGTCACTTTTCAGGACGAAAGTCAGTATTAGTGGTATTAGGGACCTGTAGCGAGATCGAAAGATGCTACCTGTGAGAGTGGACCGAAAGGACCTCTTATTTTCCCGTCTCACGTAATTGTTTTAGACCTACTTAGTATGCTGCCGCCGAAATTATAGTGAACCGACCATCCTAGTACCCCTTTTATATCTATTTTCATCCGTTTATTTAGTTTACTTTGTTGTTTTGTCTTTAGCTATATACCAATTCAAATCAAACCTCCACACACCGTTACCTTTGGACTAAATTTAGACAACTAATAATTACATCTGCCTCTCTGTGGTTCGACCCTGTTACCACTAGCTTCTGTTAGTTTTAATAGGTATTATAAATATTATTTTTGGTACTCACAACGACGGGTGTCAAATTTTGGCGCCGTTGTCGAGGAGGCAATTGTTCTAATTTTTAGTTGTTTTATTTTAGTCTGTTTCTTAGTTTAAGGGACATTCGTTCCTTAAACTATTCTCATATTCTTTTTTTAGTTTCTTCTTATGCGCAGGTCACAGGGTGGTGAATTAGTACCTTTCAATCCTGAGATTGAGAAGACCGTGTGTGAGTTGATACGATCATCTAGAGTACTGCCGACAGAGGAAGAGCTGAGTACTCTGTCTAGTTACTACGAGAACGATCTATACGAGGAGGATCCACCTTCATCACCCATTTCCACTTCTTCAGCTGAGACAGTCACATCTCCAGAATTTCCAGTCATGGCTGAAGAAGCGAGTATAGCAAGTCACTCTAAGCCGACAGCTGCAAATCTATACAAGGGGTTCGAATTACCGGGAGCTGATAGAAAATTAGAACCAAAGCCTTCTTATATCAACTTGGTTGAGAGAAACCAATTCGGGGGTGCTGCAAATGAAGATGCAGCCAAGCATATGGAGATATTTATTGATTATTGTTGCTCTATACCCCCGCCGACCGGTGTGACCCAGGACCAGATAAAGGAGAGTATGTTTATATTCTCACTCCGCGATCTTTGCAAAGGGAGTGGTACAGAGATCCGGACCGAGCTGCTAATGGGATCACCGACTGGAATTCTTTGGCCTTGGCATTCTACAAGAAGTACTTTTCTGCCTCAAAGACGAATGCTATTAGAGCTCAAATCACGAGCTTTAAACAGGGGCCTGATGAGAATTTTCATGAGGCATGGGTTCGTTTCAAGAAGCTGGTGCGAACCATTCTGCATCATGGGTTTGAGAAATGGAGCCTATCCAATCAGTTCTACAATGGGCTCTATGACGATCAGAGGGCTATCCTGGATGCGACAGCTAATGGCAGATTCCAAGAGAATACGGGGGAGACTAAGGGGTGGAAGATCATTGATGACTTGGCCACCCACAAAGCTGAGCATGGGAATTCCCGGGGAAATCAAAGGAGAGCTGCTGAATCTCCTTCTGTAGCTGCATTAGAAACTCTCATGGCCAGATTTGACAAGTACGAGTTGGGAGGAGCTTCCAAAGGAGGGATTTACCATGTAAATGCTGTTTCAGACGGTCCTTTCGTCTGTAAAAGATGTGGAGCTGAGGGACATGTTTCAGACAATATTCCTAGTCCCTTTGAGTCTTGTGCTGCCTTTCAACATTATAGGCAGACAAACACATACTATGAGCCGAATGTCCACCCAAACTTGAGGTGGAGTAGCCAAAATGTCTTGAATCCGACTCAACCTCTACAGCAGCAGCAGCAGAACTATATGCCCCCTCATAAGCAACAACAGTTCCAAAAGCCTCTGTATGTCCCACAGCAGCAGCAACAAGTCCAAGGTTCTGATTTCAATGAGTTGAAGACTTTTTTGCTGAAGGAATCCCAGGCTAGAGAGGTCGGGATGAAGATGTTGGAAAGCCAAATTGCCCAATTGGCTAGCAAGAATACAACTCGAGCTCCGGGACATCTACCGACACAAACTGATCAAAAGGAGACCCTTAATTCCATTACCTTGAGGAGTGGGTCTACCCTTGATGGGCCCATTATGGTTGAGGACGTCACTGAAAAGGATGAGGCGGAACCAAGCAAGGATAAGGCTATGACGAACAAAAATAAGAAAAAGATGATCAGCAGGTATGTCAGTCGATCGACTGACATACCCAGTCGATCGACTGGTCCGCGACAACCAGAAGCTACTGTTCCTGTAGAGGTCAGTCGATCGACTGACAGTGCTGCTGAAGGTGATTCTTTTCATCCTCCAATGCCCGATAACCTGAGGGATCACTTGTTTCGGGGTATTACTGCCCCAAAAATATTAAGAACAGACCCGAATGCTGATGGGTCCGTTCCGGTTCCGAAGTACGACCCTTTGTCGATTAATGGTTCACATTTGAGACGGTCTTAAGAAGGGTCGAGCTACAACAAGGAGAAGGTGGTGGATTTTCAGCCTAAATCCACCGATGCCGGCATCAGAGATTTAGAGGAGAGGGCTAAGTTGCTACTTTCAGCCCCTTATCTAGAGAGATTGGTGCCGACAAAGGAACATGTATCATTTAATAAGTTTGAAAAGGTTATTCGTAGTTTAAATGTGCAAGTTCCTTTCCTTGAATTAGTCAATCAAGTGCCTGATTACACGAAATTCATGAAACAACTCTTATCTAAAAATAAGTCACTTGAAACTGTGCACACTGTCGCACTCACTGAGGAGCCATGTTCTTATTTGACCCATACTGCACCCCTTAAGCTAGAAGACCCGGGTAGTTTTTCCGTTCCTTGTAATATTGGTACCTTCTCAATTGAGAAGGCATTATGTGACTTAGGAGCCAGTATTAGTGTAATGCCTTTGAGTCTTACTAGGAAGCTCAAATTGACTAGGTTTGCAGTGACTAACATGACAGTACAGATGGCTGATCGCTCTGCGGTCCAACCAATAGGAGTCTTAGAGGACATCCCCGTGCAAATAGGGAAGTTTTTCTTCCCTGTTGACTTCGTTGTGCTCGATATGCCCGAAGATGCCCACATCCCTATCATTTTGGGTAGACCATTTCTGCACACTGCTGGTGCAGTTATTGATGTTGGTTCGGGTACTTTGACCTTTAAGGTAGGCAAGCACTCCATTGTCTTTACCCAGACAGCTAGGAAGAAAGACCCCATGTGGCCCGTAACTTGTAATACGGTTTGTGAAAAGAAATCTTATTTTGTGCTTCCTGATATGCCTATCTCTACCCCTACTCCTATTGTGACACCTCCGCCCCAGACTGGGAGAAAAGTGGAGGAAGATTCTTCTGTTTTAGATATTGCAGGAGCTGGTTTGGGGAAGGAAGAGCCACATATTGCTCCAGCTGTGAAGGAGCCAATCATTCAAAGAGGCGGTCTAGGATGCCTTAGCTATGGCACGGATGAGGAGCCCGAAGATGAGCCAGTCAAAGCAACGGAGTCTGATCTGGATTCCGACGAGTCCGAAGAGGTCATTGAATGGGAAGATGTCCGACATGTTGATCCTTTGAGTTCTGCGGACGTTGCAGCTGAGAAGATGAGCATTGTTGAGGCAACCACTTGTAGCCAGAAGCCAATCAAGTGGGCCATTCCATGGCCGTTCTTGATCAACTATTAGTTGATTGAGACTTTTTCACAAACAATACATTTTATTTGCTTTCGTTGAACCTTTTTATTGTTTTGTGTGCGCGAGACTTCGCATTTTATTTCGGTTGCTTAGGATTTTAAATACTTTAGTCGGTTACTTTGGGTTTTGCGCAATTTTGGGCGCGTTATTATGTGCATTTGCAGGTTTATAGACCTTGATAGCTCAAGTTATTGAGCTAATTAGACGAGATCAAGAAGTTACAGCAGGTCAGCCAGTCGATCGACTGCTTCCTATGGTCGATCGACTGAGCCGCGATTTCCAGAAGCTTCTATTGCTGTTCACCTTGGTCGATCGACTGGGTGATGTGGTCGATCGACCGCCCAGAACTGTTGTACCTGTTTTCGTTCATTCCCCTGCTGAGTTTGATCGATTTGCGGAGTCAAGGGAGTATTCCCTTTACTTTATTCTCTGCTTAATTTCTGATTTCTTCTGTTTTTCATTTTTTGCACATAATTTTACCGTCCCAGTTTTGTTTTCTCGTTTTATGCGTGGTATTTTCTGTCTTTTCAGGTACTTATTGGTAGCACTGCTGGCTACTGAAACCTCCTAGCTCACACTGGTTTGGGGAGGTTTCCTTTTGCTGCGCTTAAAGTCTCGTGAGTTTCCATGTCTTCACTTCATGTCTTGTTTCCTTAATGTTCTCGCAATTTCCCGTTTTCCTTTGTTTCATTACATGATTTTGCACAATGGGGACATTGTGCGATTTGGTTTGGGGAAGGGTTTTGCGTTGCATTTCATATGTTTTTGCATTCACGTTTACATTTCAGTTTGCATTGTTGTTTAATTCTTTTATATACACAAAAATTCAAAAAAAAAAAATTGAAAATTTCAAAAAAATTCAAAAAAATGCACTTTTATTTTAGCATATAGGTTGAGTCGGAACGGTAGTATTTCAATGATGACATTGTATTTGCATCTGTTTTTGCTTAAGCCTTGCTAATTGACATGTTATTAGTAGAATCCTATTTGCATAGTCTACGCGTTTTTGTTAACTTATTTGCTGGACCTTAGACTTGACTTTGATTTTTGGCAAACTACATCATTTTCTGAGATTTAGAGCCTATAACTGGTGACATCCATGACCAGTTTATCTAGGATGTGAGTAGTTACTCCTTATGAGACATGTTACATAAATGTGCATAAATATGAACTTAATCTGCTTAATACCTGTATGCATTCGGTTTGTGGTTAGTCGACACATGTGGTAGAGGTCTTCCTTTATTCATTTTACCCATAAGCTCCACACTGTCAAAAACAGCCTTTTTGTCCCGTTACTACATCCTACACTTAGCCTGCCTTTGTCAAGCTAGTAGTTTACGTTTTGGGATTGTTACTTCGTTTTTGGAAGCAATATGCTTATTCTGAGATGAAAAGTTGGAAAGATGAAAGAGGAAGGAAAGGAAGAAACAAAGAAAAAAAAAAGAAGAAAAATGATTCGAAAAGAAAAAAAAGAGTGTTGTACTGTAGAGGCAGTCGATCGACTGGCATAATCGGTCGATCGACTGGGGCCCGAGAAGAGAAAAGAAAAAATCAATTCGCATGATTCAAGTCTTTATTCAAATGGCGATTTTTGCTCCCATGTTTCATCTGTATCTTATGGGGAGTTGATTATTTCGGAGATTGTGAGTTTTGTGCTTGTTATAGCACCGTGTCAATTGAAGTTTGAGCAAGAAGTGGATATTGTCATATGGTTTTGTTACGGTACTAGCTTGATCACCTGTACCCCCACATTCCCATAAATGTTTTGCCTTTCCTGCCCATTACCTCACATATCCCATATATACCTCGGCATGTGTCATGGTCATTTGTTCGGTTGGAATGCATATGTACGGTTTTAGAGGTTACTTTCATATTATATTGCAGGCATGTTCTTATAGGTCGTAGTTAGGTGAGTGTCACCAACAAAATGAATTCTTTCTATCTTTCACATATATTCACCTGTATTTATTGAGTGATTTGAGCGACCCGTGAGAGTCCAATTTGATAAGTCTCTATAGTGAACGGTTCAGCAGTTTTTAACGACTCCATAACTCGTTTGGATGATTCACGTTACTGATTGATTGTTAGTTATTGCATTAAATTGGCTTAGGCTTTTCAGTTTGCATTTCGCTTTGAGATTGAACTCGTTCCATTAGGTTTTAGGATCGAGTCTAGTTCTTGCTTGGAGACAAGCAAGGGTTTGGTTTGGGGAAGTTTGATGCGTGTCATTTATATGATGTTTTACACCCTATTTTACACGCATTTCAGAGCTCATTTGTGTAGTTTTATGCTACTATTTGCCCCATTTCGTCTACTTTCGTATTTTTATGTAATATTGCAGATTTATGCGGAAATGAGTAGATATTAAGCCAAATCCGTCCCCGAGTATCTTGCATTGCATTTGACATGAAGTATTTACGCAAGGAACAAGCTTGGTGCGCATTTCGAGGCCCGAAAGACTAATCCACGAAGCTTTTGAAGCAAAGTACCAGCTACAGTGGTCGATCGACTTATTCCTTTGGTCGATCGACCAAGGCACGTAGATCAGAAGCTACTGTTCAGCATAGGTTGGTCGATCGACTGAGCGTTATGGTCGATCGACTGAGGTCGTGATTCAGCGTGAATTAAAAGATCGAGAAATCAAAAGCCCAAAGTTATATTAGGTTTAGGAATAAAGTTACGTGAGTTTGCTATATAACGTAACCTGACTAAAAACTTCAATCATCGAGTTTTATACATTCAGTTTCATTCAGTTTTCATTAGCGTTATTATCATAAATTCGTTAGGGTTCTTAATATTGTTGGGTATTCAATACAATTCGGTTTTCGGATCTTCCTTCTGCAATTTTATTCGGTACTATCCTGCTCTTATTTTCGGTTTATTACTTTATTTGCATCCATAGATATAGAATTGCTAGTTAGTATCCAAAGCCAATTATCGTTTATTGCTATTTGTTATTTGATTATTTTAAGCATGAATTCAATAGTTTATTTCGTTATTATTATTGTTGGTTTTATCAGTACTATGAGTAGCTAAATTAATTGTGCTAGGATGTAGGGGAACTGTAGGTTAGGCGGCATTAGAATTAACTTGTCCTGAAATCGCATGACGGTCGATCGACTGGGTTCTCTGGTCGATCGACTGGCCACGCTGAGATTGTTTCGTTTTAATTGTTTTAATTGTTGTGTTTGACGAATCGAGTGCACGCGACCAGTTGAATACCTAGGATTTGACCGACCCAATAAAGATCGAAAGATAGGGAAGGGAGATAACCTACTTAATTAAGACGACTAGATTAATTAGATCGAAAGATAGATTAATTTAGACCTTTAGTCACTTTTCAGGACGAAAGTCAGTATTAGTGGTATTAGGGACCTGTAGCGAGATCGAAAAATGCTACCTGTGAGAGTGGACCGAAAGGACCTCTTATTTTCCCGTCTCACGTGATTGTTTTAGACCTACTTAGTATGCTGCCGCCAAAATTATAGTGAACCGACCATCCTAGTACCCCTTTTATATCTATTTTCATCCGTTTATTTAGTTTACTTTGTTGTTTTGTCTTTAGCTATAGACCAATTCAAATCAAACCCCCACACACTGTTACCTTAGGACTAAATTTAGACAACTAATAATTACATCTGCCTCTCTGTGGTTCGACCCTGTTACCACTAGCTTCTGTTAGTTTTAATAGGTATTATAAATATTATTTTTTGTACTCACAACGACGGGTATCAACCAAAGTGGTGGATATCTTCTCGGTGAGCTCGCTAACCTGTATCCTAGGATCATGAACTGTAGGATAGGACGGGTACTGGTACGGGTAGAAGCTATGTGAGGTGTAAAGAGGCTCGATCGCCACCTCTCTCGTCGCCCTCACCCCTCGGGTCTCACGAGGCATCGGAACGACCTTCTGCCGACTAGAAGCTAGAATTGGCTCAGGCAAGTCCTCAAGGATCTCGGGGGAGATAAGATAGAACTGTGCCTGAAGCTCGGGTTCCCCACTCTCCGTGTCATACTCCCCTAAGTGGTCGATCACGGGTATGTGCTCTAGAGCGGGCAACCTCATCCATCTAGTTCCCTTCACAACCCTCCAAGCTAAGGCTCCACCATCCAGTCTCCTCAACCACTTGGTGTGGAACAAGTAATCCTCATCTATGGTAGGGGCGGTCTCAAACAAAGTAGAGGTCGACTCGGTAGGAGTTACAAAGTATGTCAATCTCTGGGCAAAACGGGTCAGTATGGCCCCGCAGCTAAGGTAACGTGTCTTGGAACGGGCCATAAGTGCCAAGATAGCACACACCACACCGGGAGCACTGTAGTAAAATCGCTCCCTCCGGAGGGGGTTAAGTTCAGACATCAAGAGAATTACTTCATGGGTTGTAAGCTTGCTCACAACCTGTCGGCCATACAGCAAGCAGATTATCATCCTCAAAAAGATGCGCACAGATATATGTTAAACATCGTTAATCAACATAGCACTAGAGGAAGGGTAGGTCGGCCTGTAATGAAAGGAAGATAACTAGGAGCCCCACTCTCCGTTGCCACATCACTCAAGTACCACTCCTTCTCAGGTTCCAACCTCAAATGCTCGGTAAATTGGTTAAGGGTCAAGGAAATGTCGGTGTTCATAAGACGGAAACGAACGGTCTTTCCACCCCCGTCATACTTAAATGAACTCAAGAATTCTAAGGAAAGAAAGTGTAAGACTTCTTGCGGAGGTGATACAACCCCTCAAAACCGAAAATGTCGAATATATGAGTAATATCCGACTCAATTCCCAAATCTTTCAAAATACTCGGATCCATACAATGGGTTGGTCTCATATTACGTCCCATTAAAGTGCCAAAGCAGCCCGTTGTTCAAAATCGGCAGATTACCGGAGGATATTGGTCAACCGGAGGAACAAGCGGCTCCTCGCTCATTTGTCCTTGCTCCACCACGGTATTGGCGCGGGTACGCTTCTTAGCGGGTGCTCTAGCTTTTAGCATGCTGCAAGAGTAAAAATTCAACAAGGAATTTCCGGAATTCACACAATATCAAAATGGAAATTTCAGATTTGTTCTCCTTTAGGACGAAGTTTAAGACAGATTTTTCTTTCAAAATACACAAGGTAACCATTTGGTAGAGTATTACTAGTACCAATTGAACTTCTATAAGCATGCTATAAGGAATTAAAGTGATGAAAATCAAAAATTTGGGGCAAACCCTAGAAAATTTTCAGTACAAAATTGGGGAATTTGGGCTTAGAAATCATCTTTTTCCTACACAAACCGATTATTTGAAGCAATTACTACCAATTAACAATATTTAAAACATGAATCTTTGAATTTAAAGACCAAAACTTTCAGATTTGAGCAACCTTACACATTCAATTAAGTGGAAATAAGAGCTGAAAGATGCATTACCTTAAATTGGAAAGTTGATTGAATGAGAGAAAGATAAGAGGATGAATCGAAGAGCAAGATAGCAAAATCACCAAGGGATTTTGTTGTGAGAGAAATTTGTTAAGAGATTTTTAGTGATTTAGAAAGAGTAGTAGTCTAAATAATAAGGGGTATGTGTTTATATTGTTCAGGAATTTCTATTGCTGAACCGGCCAAAAATAGGCGTACTCGGTCGAGTACTGGACCTACTCGGCCGAATAGCCTATACTCGGTCGAGTACTCAGGATTTGCAGAATAAAGTAGCTACTATTTTCTGAGTACTCGGCGGAGTGCAAACGTGCTCGGTCGAGTAAGGCGTACTCGGTCGAGTACCCTAAATTAGTAATAGAGTTCGTCTATCATTAATGTCATCGTCCCTGCAGCACGAAAAACATTGTTCGGAGTCGAAACTTATTCAGAACTCGTCACTTTTAGGTCCTATTTCTATCACACATTATGTAACTTAATAATTACACACACCTACTTCAACTTAATTGAACAAAATGCATTGTATCTCCGTATAGTTCTTTTCACAAAGCTTACTACGTTACGCACTCACAATACGATTCAAGCTTGATTAAATTATCAACGATGTCGTATGTATACAAGTATTCACTCAAGTACTTAATGAAACAATATCACAGGTCATTCACACATAATATAAACACATTCATGTACCATACTGTTGTCATTAACCGTTCCTCCTTTTATCATAGCCACACACGTAAGACTTCAAAATAACCATACAATCTCGTACAGGTGTACAATCACATATCATCTCTTGCATCATAACCGTTTCAACCTTTATACCAAGGTACAGTATGAAACCCAATATGATCACACATTCCACAATCGACACACACATATAATCCCACACATTTACCCCACGCTAAGTTGCTGGCTTAAGCATGTTGGGGTTAGGATTCTGAGATGAGGGCGCCTTCTCACACAAAACCAACATAAAAGGGCTTCCAACACACATACACCGGGTTCATTTTGATTTGACACCCTACATTTATTTGGTTCATTAGTTCAAGTTCCAAAATCGTCGCTCTGATACCACTTTGTAACACCCCACTTACCGAGGAGCCTTAACAAGACATTCCCTAGTAAGTAAAGGCGTTACCATCTCGGTTGCCCGATGTAAGTATATCAAATGGACCATAAAAGAACAATTAATTAACTCTTTATAAATTACAGCAGAAACAAAGAAAAAGAACTAACTTTGACACTATAAGAAAATACAACTGTTGAACTACTATCGACTCAAGCCAACTTCATATCATATGATCACTCCAACCCCGCAGCTGGAACAAGACAACAACCATAGCAACCTGAAAAGTCTCACTGCTCCCCATTTGCCGGCAATATCAAATGGATCACGGCAGACACAGACAAAGAAAAGAAACACACAACACACCACATAAGTCAGTAACAGGATATATGGACAGTAGAATAAAGTAACTCAATTTACAATACAATTTAAACCAACGATTGCCAAACTCCACCACTCCAATCACAAAGTATCCAATGCTTCCCATCGCAACCGGTAACCAACACCGCTAGTGGGGGACCGTAGCCTTGCCCACCAAAGCCCCGCTCATCGCAATGAGCGAACCCAGATCGTTAATGTGCACATCCCCCTTGTGACGGGAGCCATAAAGGGCGAACATGGGGATGAAGACCATCTCCCGACAATGGCTTCACAATCAATATTGATAGCAACAACATCACTATTATCACCATCTCAATACCATAATTGAATCAACAAATCCAGACAACCACAAGAATGATAACCACATAATACAATTAGACAAACAACCACGAACTGAAATCGAGTAGGGAAACCCTACCTTTCGTTATTCCATAGAAATGCATCAATCATTTACCACGACAAGTCGCCAAGCATAAATCTGCATCCAACCCTATAACCACGATTATGCCCTATTACTAAACTATTAAGATAGACAAAACGATAAACCAATATCCATAAACTCACCTCGAAGAACAAACGGTTGCCGACGGCGGCGGCGACCCGACTCGATGACTTCATCCATAAGCTATCTCCCTTCCCGGATTGTTGTTCAAGGTTAACTCTTGATTGATATAGAAATATAAGAGAATTAGGAGAGAGGAAAATAGGTTTAGAAATGATAAACATGTACCGAGGAAATGAATTATGTCGCAGCCTCCGTGTTTTATATTAACACGCTGTCAGAATGCGTACTCGGCCATACTCGGCCGAGTACTCTACCCTCGGTCGATTATCAACGTTACTCGGCCGAGTGACCCTTACTTGGTCAAGTATCGAATGAATAATTTCATATAACTCCCTCTCGCATCCCTACTAAGGGTCTCTCATGGTCAAAGGGTCAGTCAACAGGTCCCTTAAAGGGCGGGTATTATAGAGTGACCCTTACTAGGTCGAGTATCAGTCTCCAAATCAGTATAACTTCCTCACCATCTCCCATTAAGGATCTTACGGGGTCAAAGGTTAGTCAATGGGTCCTTAACGAGGCTGGTATTACACCGAGTTGTTGGTACCTCGGATGCGTTCTCGGTACCGGTGTAGTGGTTGTGGAGTGTGGTGAATGGAGACTTGTGTGCTTCCGTGATGCATTGCATATTCATATTCAAGTATTTCTATTATCAGAACTGACGTGTGCTGGTTGTGTGTAATTGTCGCTTGCTTTATTAGGGTGGCCTGTGATGAACCATATGATATTTCCGATCATATGAGGAGCAATTTGAGTACATGTATGGATTTGTTATCGAGTGGGACACGGGTCGAGCATGGACCTTGGAGTCGAGTTTCGCAAGATAGTAGATGTATATTTCTTTAGAAGGTTGTAGTAGTCATAACTTGTATTTATTCATTTAATTGTTATGTAATTCACTAAACTTATATTTTTATAAAATGTTACTTAATTGTATTTTCGATTCACTACTCCATAAAACCGAGATGGTGACATCTCTCAAGTACCTTGGCCGGGTAATAAGGGGGTGTTACAACTGATAACTGGTGAAACAATGGTTTACCAAAGCCAAAACCTTGTGTGAGCAAATCACGAAGTTGGATCCTAAATATCCAATCACTGATAACTGGATGCGAGACAACTATATGCGAAGAATTATAATCTTCGGTCTAAGTTCTGAATTCAGTACTCTTGCCACAATAATTCGAGGTTGGATTACGCTTCCAACTCTTGTTGAGTTTGAAAATATGTTAGTCAACCAAGAGGCTTTAGATAAGCATTTCCTCAAAAAAAAAAGACGTTAGATAAGCATATGTCTGGGGCATCTATGAAGGATGAAGAGAAGACTCTCTTTTGTAATAAAAAGTCATACATAGGAGGCGACAAGCCAAATTCTGAATCCAATTCTCAAAGCAGTTTACACAGAAAGTCGGGGGGTTTTAGAAGAGGCGCGGCCAAAGAAGGTAAAGCTTCCAACAAGGGAGAGCTTTTCAAATTCAACCACCAAACCAAAAATAAAATCATGCGCGACAAGATGTTGTTTGTTATAGTTGTGGGAGAAAGGGAAATTACGCTCGAGATTGTTGGTCAAAACCAGTACAAGGAAATATGCAACATTAAAGGGGCACTAGAATAATGAAATTAAATGAGATGTCCAAGCTTCATATGCAGCTGAACAAGAAGGTTCAAGCAAGAATTTAACGGTGCACGAATCATTGGCACTAGTCGCGAAAAGTAATTAGCTAATTAATTATAAAGATAATCGGATAATTGATTCAAACTGCTCAAATAACATGACAAGAAACAAAGAGAAGTTCTTAAGCATGTCCCAGTATAAGAGAAGGCGACAGTATAAGTAAGGAGGAGTTGTTGTGACCGCAAATAACTCAGAGTTTTCAATCCCTCAAATTATCAAATCCATGGTTACACCATGATATACCAAAAATCAATTCATCCTGATAATGTCTATCATGTATCTAGTATGATAAAGAATATAATCTCAGTGTCACGACTAGCATCTTGGGAAAATCATGTTTTTTGGGGGGCTAGTGATGTGAAAGTGTATCCAAATTTGAAGGGAAGTCCATCTCCTATCATGAAAGGGCGCGACATTTAGAATCAGTCTACATAATATTAGCTCAAACGTTAAATGTAGACAAAGTTAGAAAAAATTAAAGACAATTGATTTGTGGCAACCACGCTTGGGGCGTATAAGCTACCTAATGCATAAAGCAATGATGAGTAAATCAATGCTCAATGGTCTTCCTCATTTTGATGTAAAGTAAAATTTAGTTTGTGTTGGGTTTCAATTTGACAAAGCATGCCAGTTTACAAACGAGGAGTGAAAGTTCAAGTTAAAGGCACATAAAGAGTTAATTCACTCTGACCTATTTTAGGTTAGGTAAAACAGCCATCACTTAGTGGTTATCGTTACATGATCACTTTTATTGATGATTTTTCAAAATATGTGTGGGTTGGTTTTTTTAAGAAAAGATATCAAAAGCTTTCGATAAGTTCAAAAGCTTCAAAGAAAGTGTTGAAAAGAAGTTAGCAGTTCAATGTCTATACAGTAGGGGATAGTTCGCACAATATCATCAAGATTGCAAAATCAAATTCTAGTTGACATGTTCGAATACTCCACAATAGAATAGAGTGGCAGAGAGAACGAATCGACATCTTGTCAAGAAACCTAGAAGGATGATGTATGCTAAAAAATGTACCACCAAGTTATTGGCAAAATGCATGAAGACAGCATACACATGTGACAAATAGGTTGCCACAAGCGAGACTATAATACATCTCTCCATTTGGAAGTTGTGAAAGCTAAAACTCACATTCCTTCACTCCTTGGGAAATGTGTTATGAGCTAAACATGAAGAAATTAATAGGAAATCTCAAACAAAATATGCAATGAAATGAAAAGATGATCGCATGCATAAGGGTCAACTTAAAATTACGATATCTAGAGTTCTAGAACTCCGAACATGGTGATTCAAGTTAGAGATGAAACTGTGTTGTCTTAGCTTTTCAAAGATAGGTCACATGCCAAATTTCGCCAAATAACAAAAAATGGAGGTCGTTCGAAGTTCAGTGCGTGAAACTGAGAGAGCTTATTGGCTTTGAGAAGAATAGATTGGATTTGAGGAGGATCGATTAGTTTGAGGCCCTTACCCAATCGGTTATACCTACTATATGGGCTTTTGTTCTACGGCCTATAATTAGTATAAATAGCTTTATGTTCTGCTACCCATATTGTGTATAAAGTATATTCTTTCAGTTTTAGAAACAATGTATGCTTTAGACTTTGAGAACCCCAAATATTATTTTAACCTTCTACGTTTTCTCGCTAGCAATCGAATCTTTGTACTTAGATCATTACTTCCAAATTCCAATATTAATCTCCTTTATTTGGTCTCAATTTCCTCGCAATTAGTTTTACTCTTTGATTGTTTTTCAACTTATACTTTATCTTATTTGCCTATAATCATGTATCCAAATTTAATTAACGCAATTGTTGTCAAATTTATCATGAGTAGCTAATCATCTCCCTAGGATCAAGTGGAAGTTTCAGATAGATTAAGACTAATTCACATGCTAAACAATTGAAAGAATGTTCGAACGCTTTGTCTTAATTATATGCTTCTAATTGTCAATTTATTTCTCAAAGTAAGCAACTTATCAATTGAATCCTAGAAATTATAACCTAAGACCTAAAGTCTGGTTAAGATTAAACTATGCATGTAATTGGTAGGATTCCCTAGTAAGCTGCGAAAGTCCGTTAATATAATCCTAAGATTGATAATTGACCCGAGAGGATTTGTCATAATTGGATCGTTCATTAATTTAAGTAAATTGCTTGAGTAATTCCCGAGTGAACCCGAGATCCTTGCTTTTAAATACTATTGTTAAACGCTTTTAATTTACAATCGACTTACTTTTAATAAAAAGCCAACCAAATCGTATTTCTTGGATAATTAGTGTAGTCATAATAATTGGTAGTAATCTTCCGTGTTCTTGTGATCAACTCCGACTATACTAGCTTAGGCTAGAATTCTTGAATAATTTATTTTGATTAGGGTGTCACGACTTAATCCCATCAGCATGCGGTGGTAGTATAGATGGTGGTGATGAGTTTTGGTTGTAGTGCTTGGTTGAGTGGGGACTAAGAAGAGTTTATTAGTAAGAGTGTAGTATTATTTTTATTTTATTATGATTGTCATGTCATGTCAGTGGAATGTTATTTTTACTTTATTATTATTGTTATGTTACTAACATGTCATCACCACATCATACTTAACCTAATTCAACGGGTCAAAAATCAAGCAAGCTATATTAAAAACAGTTGAGTTTATTTTAAATTAAAACGTAATTCTTTTTAATTTAAGAAGATGAGTAAGTATAGATTATTCTTATTAAATAATATTTTATTATTTCAAGTGTAGTATGTCACATGGTAAAAATGGTGGGATACAAAATGTGATGTGTAATCTAAACTTGGAATAGGGTGGTTTAAAAAACAAAAAAAAAAAAAAAAAAAAAAAAAAAAAAAAAAAAAAAAAAGGTGTAATGTAATGACAGAATTATTCATCCAATACTTACGGGCATTTATATCAACTGGTAAATGCTCTAACTTAACTAGAAGTTTTTAGTTCCAACTTGAATGGGATCGTATTAAAATTCACGAGATAGAGCTTCACCAGCCTTATAGTTAGACTAAGCAGAACTGATCCGACCTAATTGACCCGGCTTGAATAACCCGACTCGAACCCGAATATGAGCCGAGACCCGAATTGCTCCAATCTATTCAACCCAACCCGAATATTTATTATGGCATGCTGACTTTTATCCCTAAATAACTTAATAACAACCAACTCGAAAATGACCCGAACTCCAAATAACCCAACCCGAATGAAATTCTAATGAACTTGAACACCCTGAATCTATTGACCCAACCCATTCCAATTAACCTGTTTGCCAGGACTAGTTATAATCCTAGCCAACTCAAAGCCGACTAAAATACTAAGTTTTTTCATAGGGAAGCTGGACAGAGAAAACAAAAGAATTATATTCCGAGGTTAATTGATGACTAGGGTCTGTGTTTGAGTCTCCTCATGGGCTTCAAAACTGTGTTGTTAGCTATTTCGAGCACCTTTTTATGACAAGTAACCTGGTTATCCCGGCGGAGATATTAGAGGGGGTTCGGAATCGAGTAACTGATGGTATGAATGCTAATTTGAGGGTTGATTATACTTCTAAAAAAATTGTTGAGGCACTAGAACAAATGTATCCGCTGAAGGCACCAGGACTAGATAGGATAAATGTACTATTTTATCAAACTTACTGGCATATTGTGGGTCCATCGGTGTGTCGAATGGTGAAGGGAGTGATGAACGGAGGTGTTATTTCTAAAGGGTTAAATCAGACTAATATTGTTTTGATCCCGAAGAAGAAAGTTCCGGACAAGAAGATCGATTTTAGGCCGATTAGCCTCTGTAACATCGTGTATAAGCTGATTTAAAAAGTGTTGGCTAACAGGCTAAAGATATTTCATTGTGATATGGTCTCGGAGAATTAGAGTGCATTTACGCCAGGTAGGCTTATTATTGATAATATTCTCATTGCTTTTGAACTATTCCATTATATGAAAAATGCGAGAGGGGTTGGGGGACATATGGCCCTCAAGCTAGATATGTCGAAGGCATATGATAGAGTCAAATGGGGTTTCTTAGAACGGGTCTTGTGGTGTATGGGTTTGATAGGGGGTGAGTCAGCCGTGTAATGAAGTGTGGTCATTCTGTCTCTTATAAGGTTTCCGTTAATGGTCAGTTGTCTACTGAGTTTGTACACAGTAGGGGTTTGCGACAGGGGGATCCATTATGCGATGAGTATTTTTAAGATACCTGTTTATTTCTGTGACAATCTGTGTTCCCTTGTGTCTCAGTTCTGGTGGGGTTCGGAGAATGGGAAGAGGAAGATACCATGCGTGGCATGGAGGAAAATGCGTCGGCCTAAGTGTAGATGTGGTATAAGGTTTCGTCATTTTCACACGTTTAATAAAGCTCTACTTGGGAAGCAGACATGGCGATTGTTAACGGCTCCGGAGAGTCTTATGTGTCATGTTATTAAGGGGAGGTACTTCCCGAATAGGGACCTTATGGATGCGTTGCTTGGAGAAGTATTTGGGATTGTCAGGAGGTTCTTGAGTTAGACATTCGAAAACCTATAGGTAATGGGGAGGATATTTATGTTTGGGTGGATCTTTGGATCCCAAAAACACAAACTAGGCAGGTTATTTCGCCTCGGGGAGTTGCTTTGGAGTATATGACAGTGGCGGAGTTGATGATTTGGGGGGGAGGGGGGAAGCGTGGAATAAGAAGGAGATTGAGGAATTGTTTCTTCCATTTGAGAAAGATAGAATTTTGAATATACGCTTGAGTGAGATGAGACCGAGTGATGATTGGTGTTGGGATGGGGAGAAGGATGGATTTATTCGATACGATCGGCATATAAGTTACTCACGAGTGAAGGGCTTGAGAAGACGGGACAGTCGGCTTTGGATGCAGATAAATCGTTGTGGAACTATGTTTGGAAAGTGTATAATATACCTCGCATTAAAGTTTTCTTTTGGCAGCTCTGTAATGGAGCTGTAGCTACAAAAGGAAATATTTCAGCCCGTATGGATATGACGTATTCTATGTGCCCGCGGTGCCATGACCGTGTGGAGACCTATCTCCATGTAGTTATGGATTGTGGAAGGGTCGGAGGGGTTTGGGATGGGTTGGAGTGTGAGGTTCATTCGATGACGAAGGAGCTAAATTTGCGGGAGTGGATGGAGGAGGTGTTTCGTGTTAGGAGGAAGGGAGAGAACGGCGTTTATAACTGGATTTTGGGCCATATGGAAAAGAAGAAATAAAACGAATTTCGAAGATGGCTGGCGAACTGACTGGGTGGTTAGGAAGGCAAAGGAGATGTTGTCAGAAATGGAGGGTTGTGGGGCGGACAGAGAGCTGGTGCGGGGAGGGGGGCTGTCGAGGAAGGGGTTGCGGGATGAGGAGGGCGGTATGACAGGAAGGGGCGTAGAGGTTGAAGGTAGTGTGGCAAGATGGTGTTGTCCAGGTGAGGGGGAGGTAAAAGTAAATGTGGATGCAGATGCGGGTCTGCTTAAAGATGTCGGGATGGGACGGGGATTGATTTGTCGAGATAATGTTGGTGCTATCAAATGGGTGTGCACGATTCAGTGACGGGAGAGTTGGATCCAGCGACCGCGAAAGCTTTGGCAATTTTGCATGGGTTGAAAGAGGCTAAGAGAGGAAGATTATCATCGAGAGCGACTGTCAAGTGGTTATCAATGCAGTTTTGGCCAGAAAGTGGGATCGAAGTGATATTTCTTTAGTTTTTGACGAAATTTACAGTGTTTGTTCTACTTTTGATTCTGTTTCTTTCTCTTTTGTTTGTAGGAAATTGAATAGATTAGCTCATAGTTTAGCGCATTTTATTCCTTGAGAGATAGGTCGTCGTTTCTGGAATATTGACGTCCCGATTGACAGTTATACTCTGGTTGAAGCTGATTTACGTAATAATTAATAAATACCTATGGGGTTTCTTCAAAAAAAAAATCAAATGGTATACACATAAATAAACAATAATAATCATTAGTGCAACCTTATAAATTATAACAAACGACTTTCTCGGTCTAATACCACTCACTTGATAAAATCCCCTCGTCAATTGCATCTGTCTATTAGATTGCAAGTTTGGAACGGGCTATATGCAGTCTATGCAAGTTTGGAGTTAGATTATAACACAATCCGCATGATACATTCATAAACAAACTGCTTAAAGTTGATAATTAACCAAAACTGAACATTATTGATTATTCACACATAACATCATGTCCGATACAACTAAAATTCACAAACTTGTTGAAAAGGAATCTAAGGTTAATCATTAAACATTAATGTAACGTTTTTTAATGATTACATTTATCAAACCGTTAATATAAACGACAATTCAACTATATTAAAGCGGAATTACTTTTAGTTTTGAAACAACTTTATTAAGGTTTGTTTATTACTTACGCAAATAATAAAATAAGACTATTGTACGAGATACAACAACCCCCCTCTTCTATCAGCTAGTCTATTATAATATCAGTCTTGCACGAATTTGTTTGTTATTTAGATAAATCTTTAATTTTAATTCACCATGATTAGTTTTAGTTTGCAACGCGTGATGAATATAATATTATTGATCAGTTCTAGACAATACAATAGGTAGGAGATTAACAATGAAAATTATGAGATTTTTAGTTTACTTTTTTGGGTATTGGTTTTAAATTTACCTATCCTCACAAAAAATAATACTTAGTTCCACTACAAATCACATTTGTACTTACTTATTATTCAGCGTTAGAGTATGTAATTTGTAGTATTTTCCACGCTCTAGAACATATAGGCAGTTGGTAGACCCTTGATTATCCTTAAGATAATCATCCGTTTTAAGTGTAAAACGAAGTAAGTATTACCTATGTACATAGATGGACACGTTTTTTTGTCATTCTCTAGACACTTTATCTTTCATCTAATTTATTATTTGTGACGGATATATTTGTATTAATTAAATTACTATTTGCGAGTTAATAACCCGGCTTTGTAAACATCGACGATGACGTTTTAGTAACTATCGTCGACGTTTTCATTGCAAAAGACGATAACGCCCCTCACATCTCACTAACACTTCAATTTCCTCTCTAATTAAAAAAAAAACCCAAAATACTCAACACCCAAACCTTCCACCACCATCCCACGCCGCCATCACCACGCCAAAACTCTCCCACGAAAACCGTTTCATGCAATTCGGACAATAGTTAGACAATAAAAACGATACATAACCTAAATAAATTGCGTTAAACAAAAGCAAAATAAAAGAAAACGAGTTTATTGTCCAACCACAGACTGAAAGTTGAGACTCAACAATCAATCTATGGCCAAACCACGAGACTTAACGTTCGACCATGGGCCAAACGTTGAATCTCAAGATTGAACCATGGTCAAACGTTGAATCTCAAGGTTCAACCATGGTGAAACCTTGAAGTTTAAGGTTCAACCATGGTCAAACGTTGAGACTCAAGGTTGGTCCATAGTTGAACCTTGAATCTTAGGGTTTGGTCCATAGGTTGTACAATTTCATATTTACGCAAAAAAAACTGCAATATTTACTACGATTAAGTAAATACGTGACGTAAATCAACTAAGAATAGATTTAACGATGCGCAAAAAAATGAAAAGTAACCAAAATATTGAAGCAATTAAGTTGTTTACGTACCGGTGATTCGGGTTTCGTCATGCTAATTAATATTGTTAATTTTTTTTTAATTTAGTTGGTTTTTACTAGAATTTGAGAGAAAAATGTTTAGAGAGAAAGTAGTGTAAATATGCAAAGGGAATTATCGTCTTTTGTAATGAAAACGCTGTCGATAGTTACTAAAACGTCGTCGATGAAAATTAACCCTCTTAATAAACCGTTCAATACTTGTATCCGTTCATTGTTTGACAACCAATAGACGGTTGTATTGGACTCGACTAATTCAGTTAATGTATTATACAACTTATTCAATGTAGTTGAGCTTTGTTATAAAGTTATCGAGTTCTACTAACAAAATTATCGAGCTATGATACAAAGTTATTGAGCTTAACAAAATAATTATTAAGCTCAATAACTTCGTAAAATAGCTCAAGAACTTGTAAAATAGCTCAACAACTTTGTGTAAGAGCTCAACAACTTTGAGACGGTTGTACAATGCTACTATATAACTGGTTGTAGGATAGTATTTGTGCAACTAATTCCACCAACCATTGGTCGAAAAGTAGGAGTTCCTCTACGATAAAGTGTAAACCCACCTTTTGTTTATTCCATTGTTGTAAAAAAGAAATTGTAGGAATTGTATGTGCGAAACGCCACCAAAACTATTAATATACTCAGAAAATTTTGTAAAAAATTAAGAGTATTTTTTTTTCTAACGAAGTCGCATTACAGTAGAGGAGAAGGAGGATTCAAACGTGGGATTTGTTATGCACAATTCCTCCATCTTGTAAAAGATTTGTCTTGCTTTTTCTTATAACAAACTAATTAACTTTTATGATGTAATTATTGTAGCTAAGAATTATGCTATTAGAAAAAAAAAATTAATAAAATAAAATCATTACTTTTGTGTAAAAAAAATTTTGAATTAAAATATATATTTCATAAAATTACTTAATTCTCTTGACTAATTTTGAATTTAACTTTCTTCCCAAATCAAACTGCATTGATGAAAACTTAAAAAATTAATGAGTGGTCAATTTTAACTTATAAGTAATACACCAAAAAGTTAAAATTTATAACTAATGCGCTAAAAGGTAAAAACTACTCCGTAGTCTGTATTTTATATAAGGAGTACTATGCATGTATTGCATGCATGTGATCAGTACTACTAATAATAATAATAATTATTATTATTATTATTATTATTATTTATTATTATTATTATTATTATTATTATTAAAGTGATGACTAATATTGGAGAGTAGGTTAATGAAAATTTTTTTCTTCTTAAACTTGTGAACTAATTCTCATATATGAGACACTCTTAAAACAATGCTAAATTAGGGATGTAATCGAGCCGATTTGAGCTCGAGTTTGGGTGAGCTTGAAAATTTTAGCTTGAGCTCAGAATCGGCTTGTAACTCTCCGAGCTTAAAAAGCTAAAGCTTGGAATCGGCTCAGAATAGGCTCGAGTTCGATTAAATCATTATTTTATTTACTTTTTTTTCTTTTAAAATAAAATTTAAAATAAATATATATTTTAAGATAAATATCAAATATCAAATACTTAATTAATATAATAAAAATATAATCATAAATGTTAAAATAACATTTTTTTTTTGAAGGAAAATATCAATTCATTAATAAAACGCCAAACGACACTTACAAAAGATAGGTATAATCGAAAATAATTCTAATAGAAACCAAAGGACAAATTTCTCCTGTAAAACTACGGATCTCAAAACATGATATGACAATTCGGCTCGTCCTTGTATCGCTCTCTTCATGTAGCTTTTAAGGGGACCCTTCGTTTGATTCTTTGATGGAGAAAATTTACCTGCTATTGTCACCATAGATCGCTGACGAATAACGCATATCCATTGTAGAGTCGTATGATGAATCATCAACAAACCGCTCTTATCTATAATTCCAATAATAATACTAAACCCTAGAAAGACAAGGACTGAAAAAACTCTGAAAATAGAGACGGAAAAACAGATCTCACCAAAAGGGAGACTTTTATTGATTAATTCATAATATTTCATACTAGTAATTGATAAATGAAACTAGGGGCTTACCATCAATCAATGATCGATGGAAGCCCCAAATTTGATTAATGGAGGCTAGGGTTTTTTTTAGAGAGGAGGAGAAAGTTTTTTGGAAGGGAATGTTATTTTAACATTTGATTAAGAACAAATATAGTTGCAAAATACTAAAATTGAGGAATAAAAAAAATCAAACGAGCCAAAACAAGCTTCCGATTCGAGCTTTACTAAGCTCGAAATCGGCTCATATTTGTTCAAGAACGGTTCAAAATCAGCTCAGGATCATTTTTGACCAATTTCGAGCCAAACTATGACCGAGCTAATTCTGAGTGCTTTATGATTTAGCTCAGATCATTTACAGTCTTAAGGCTTATGTGAGACCTCGCATAAGGTAAAATAGGGCGGTTACTATTTTATTTTCCCTTTTTATTTTGTTTTTTAATTAGTTTTTAGTATGTTTAATGGTATGTCTCATACTAATTTTCGTTTGGTTCAAAGTATCAAAATGGATTGGAATGAATTTTGATGCCATAGAGGTATGGAGTTAGAGTCTCATACTTATTTACAAGTGTTTGGTTCGATCTTGGAATGGATTGAATATAGTAATAGGGTGGAATGGATTTAGAAACTTGTGTGTATACATGGGTATGAGATTGCAAGGGATTGGAATGAAGTTATAATCCATTGTATATCTAACTTCTTTCCAAAACCCTCCAACCAACCATTAGAATTGATGAATCCATTCCAATCTATTCCAAAAGTTCCAACCAAACACCCGTAAAATTGTCTTCCACAAGATTTACTTTCTAAAAAATTTTTTTAAAACTTTTAAAGAAATATATTAATGAGCAATATCTCATACTAATTATAATCACATTATAATCACAAATAGGGTAACAAATCAAAGAGTTCTTTTTTTTGGGTGGGACCTATTATGGAAAACAACGCGCTTATACATACGTTATATGTTGTTGAGTTAAAGTAACATCTTTTAGGACATTAATCCTTCTATGGATTAATTATATAACAACATGAAAATGCAAATATTTGATGACGCTAACTTATTTTCCTAGTCGATTAACTAGCCATTTAAGAGGCACGAATACTTTTACCATCTAACGTATCTAGTCTAGCGACACTATATCAGACACTAACACATTCATGACACACGGAATCGCGTGTTGGACATTGAACATCTCATGTTTAATTTTTTTTTAATATTTTAAAAAATTGGACACTCCGTAGACACTCGAGAACATTTCAACTCACCATAATACAAATATCATATGATGTGATTTAAAAACCTTTTATGATAAAACCATGTTCATCTTTGCATACATGACATTTGTGTATATGTTAAAATATGGATTTATTATTAATCTAATCGTTAGATTTTCATTAATTAACATATACCATATATAATTTGAATTTTTTTAGAAAAAATTTAATACAAAATACTTTCATAACTATAAAATATATATGTTGAATACATTTAAAAAACGAGTCCCTTGTCTTATCTTTCATGGGATCTTGTATCACGTGTCCGTGTTGGTATCCATTTCAGTGCTATCTGACTAGTCGTTAATATGGTACTTTATTTCCATACTCGTCTCACTTTACCTACATCTTTTGCTACATTTCTCAACTTCTTTTTCCAAAAATTATTATATATATATCCCAACAAATATTGTTGCACTCATTTAAACCTAGCCAAACCCCCAAAAACACATTAGAACTTATTACCAAATTTTCTTTAAAAAAAATGTCTCAAGAAAACAATGAAAATGACCCTTTGTCATGGGAAAACCAGCCATGGGCAAATTTATGCAATGACACTTCTGATAATTCCGGGGGTGATAAGGAACTTGTCGTCCTGGATACCGGAGACAATAAGGGGAAGAAGCGAGTCCGAGGATCGATACGAAAGGCAAAAGAGAAGGGAGAAAATGAGGAGAAGAAAGAAGGGGGAGAGGATCATGAGATACACGTATGGACTGAAAGGGAGAGAAGGAAGAAGATGAGAAATATGTTTACTAACTTGCATGCTTTGCTCCCTCAACTTCCTCCTAAGGTAACATATATACTTCTAAGTTCTAACAAACTATAATAATTGGAAAATACTGATGTAAAGCGTTTTTACACAATTTATCGTAAAACGGGATCTTTCAGTAACCACTTTTACCCACTAATAGGGTTATGTTTGAATCCGATTTATAATTATAATAGTGTAAAACCGCCTTACACAAGATTTAACTCGTAATAATTATCTTCATTAATTTCATGGAAAAATTAATTAATTTCACAGAAAAGAAAAAAAATAAAAGTAAAGAGTTCATTTAGATAGACTCTTGGCCTCATTAATTTTTTATCTTAGTTTTGGGTAAGTTTCTTGTTCGAGTGTATTTTTTCCTTCTACTAGTCGGTTTAATTAATATGGATTCGAATTTTATTAAGATCATGACGATGAGAAACTCTAATTCGGAAAAAAAAAATCGAGATTTCCGGTTAACCTAAATCAACTATGGTCCTATTCTTTTGAACTTAAAGTCACTTAATTTAAATTCGATTCGATTCGAGATCGAGATCCTATAAGTTGATTCGAGATCCTATAAGTTCGATTCGATTCGAGATCCTATAAGTTCGATTCGATTCGAGATCCTATAAGTTCAGTTCAGATCCTATAAGTTCAGTTCAGTTCAGATTCTATAAGTTCAGTTCAGTTCAGATTCTATAAGTTCAGTTCAGATCCTATAAATTCAGTTTAGAAAAGTTATATATAGAGTATTATTTTTAAAAACCAATGCAAAAATATTTGACATTATTAATTATTCGATACATATATACATTATTATTTTTAAAACAAAATTATCACTCTTCTCATTATTTTTTATCGTAATGTAACGGTAGTATAATGTATGAACAAACCAATGTATATAAAGCGGAAAAACGTTATTATCTTACCTGGTGTTTTAAACTTTATTTTCTTATGAGTGTTCTATCTTGGCTGCCAACTACTTTCTTGTAAATTTTTTGTTTAATCTCAATAAAAGTTTGCGTTTTAATAATAATAATAATAATAATAATAATAAAAGTTGTGGTTTTATAAAAATAATAATAGTAATAATAATAGTAATAATAATAGTAATAGTAATAACAACAACAACAACAACAACAACAACAACAACAACAACAACAACAACAACAACAACAACAACAATAAAGTCAAATTAATTTAAGTTAATTTAAATTCGGATCGTGTAAGTTAAGTTCAGATCCTATAAGTTCAGTTCAGTTGAAATCGTATAAGTTCAGTTCAGATCCAATAAGTTCAGTTTAAATCCTATAAGTTCAGTTCAGTTCAGATCCTATAAGTTCAGTTTAGATCCTATAAGTTCAGTTCAGTTCAATTCAGATTCTATAAGTTCAGTTCAGTTTAAATCAAATCCGTTTCAGTCCAAAAGAACAGGGCCTATATATTATGATTAATTGATCTATGTCATCATGGTAGTTTATTGTTTGAGTTACTACATTTAATTTTTTAGGGTTGTCATTTTTCTATTAATTTTTTTATGAACCGTTTGGGTATTATTGCTAGTAGTTCATTAACTAGTTGTTACAACTGTGTTTGTCACCATTTGTCGGACAAATAAAATTAATTCTAATGTTTTTGCTTGATTTTCTTCCAATGGTTGAATAGGTACATATACCACGGAAACATGTCATACAATTAGGGTTTGGAATTTGGGTCACTCATATAAGTTGAGATCACTTGTCCCATTTTTATGTCTCATCTCCTGTTTCATTATCTTAATCTTGCGATATGTCATTATTT
The DNA here is from genome assembly GCF_048544455.1 of Silene latifolia. Taxonomy (NCBI): domain Eukaryota; kingdom Viridiplantae; phylum Streptophyta; class Magnoliopsida; order Caryophyllales; family Caryophyllaceae; genus Silene; species Silene latifolia. The sequence continues at coordinate 26,800,371 of NC_133534.1, forward strand.
ACATAAGAAAATGAATAACAATATCTATTAAGCTAATGATATGTCACAAGGATAATATAGTGGGACACAAAATGGCACAGAGATCCTCTACTGTATACCAGAGCAGATCCTCTGTCCCATTTCATGTCTCATCTTGTGTCCCATTACTTCTTATAATGACAGATTAACACTTTAAGATATAATATTATCATATTTATTATTTTAAGTGTAATGTGTCAAGATCTTAAGGAGATGAGATATAAAACGGAACATAAAAGTGGGACAAATGATCTCTACTGTATACCAGAGCAGATCCTCTGTCCCATTTCATGTCTCATCTTGTGTCTCATTACTTCTCATAATGACAGATTAACACTTTAAGATATAATATTATCATATTTATTATTTTAAGTGTAATGTGTCAAGATCTTAAGGAGATGAGATATAAGACGGAACATAAAAGTGGGACAAATGATCTCTACTGTATACCAGAGCAGATCCTCTGTCCCATTTCATGTCTCATCTTGTGTCCCATTACTTCTCATAATGACAGATTAACACTTTAAGATATAATATTATCATATTTATTATTTTAAGTGTAATGTGTCAAGATCTTAAGGAGATGAGATATAAGACGGAACATAAAAGTGGGACAAATGATCTCTACTGCTCATATACACCGCCTGAAAATTAAATAAAAATTATTTTCTTTGTCTCAATCAATAGTTTACAATTTCTTTTCTTGAGGATTTCAATTAATAGTTTGCGATTTCTTTTTCTAGTAAATAAATCAATTCATACGGGTGAGGACCACTACATTTCCTCCTCATTTCAAGTTGCTTTTGATTTTCGTAATAATTATAAATTCATTCATCTCTGCTTACCTAATAATCGTGTATAAAGCAATTGTAAACTATCCAGTGGGACGGAGGGAGTATGTTGCATGAATGACAAACCTGATTTAGCATACTAACCACGCAAATTCTTATTTCAGATGAGCCATTTTCATCTAAAACAATAAGACGGGATTTTGTGACCATTTTATGGTCAAATGTAACCACAATGATCTGGCTAGTATTGTAACTTATTCGTAACTTTTTTTTCCAAAAATGATCACATTTGGTGGTAAAATTGTCTCAAAACCCCGTCTTCTTATTACATACGAAAATGGCGTGTCTTAACGAAGACCAACTTTATTAACCAAGTAATGAAAAAATAAGAATTGTCATGCCATCAATTTTGTTTAATACTCCGTATTATATTAACGAGATCTCACGAATTCCTCGTAAAAACAGTTTTCCTAAATCTTTGGCACTCATGTTAATTACAGTAAAAATGAACTAGTAATTAATATCTTATTGAAAAACGATATTACTTCAATTTTTTTTAGATGTGCCTTAATAATACATGTTAATAATCTTAAAAAATAAAAATACGGAGCACGGAATAGAACCTCAATGGAAAATGAATACAATTTTTTACTTCCAATTTTAATGCATTCTTTAACTTTTCTTTTAGAATTATTCTTTAATATACAACTTTCATTTTTTTTTAATATACATTTTTGTTTTAAAAATTTCCAAATATTACCGTTCCCTCAGCCAAGTAGTCTAAATTTTCTCTTTTCATTCTATTAAAAACTAATCAAATCATCCTAAATTATTCAATTTTGGATTTTAATTTTCACGTCAAACAAGTAATTAATTCGTTTATCAATATTTAAATTAATTTGTAGTCGATTAAGTTGATTCAATCATTTTTATTTATAATTAGGGTTTTTATTTTTCAATTAGGATTTTGATTTAAAAAATGGTTGTGGTGGCGACTGGCGAGGGGTGGAGATTGGAGAATAAAGGGAGGCGTCTAGCGGCAAAGGTAGAGGAGGAAAGTGGTTCCGGGGTGGCGAGGCGGCAAGGGTGGGGGAGAGAGGTGGTGCACTTTAAAGGAAAAAATAAATAAATAGATGTATTACCTTAACAATAAATAGGAGATCAACATTCTTCTTTATTAATATCTCATTCTTGCTTTACTTGGACAAAATATCATTTTTAATAAGTTTGAAAAGTCAAAAGGAAATTAAATTAAGTGATTTCTTTTCATTTAAAGCAAAACTTTTCTTAAAAATAAATTAATTAAATGCTCAAAGCAAGTGCAATGGAAGAACTTTACTTTGTCAAGTCATTCTTTGTCAATTTCTAAATTTAAGAACTTTATTATCTTACAATGAAAGAACTTTTGCTAATTTCTTAATTCGGACCCACTACTAATTTTTCTCATCTCTAAACTATTATTTTACTTCTTGAAATTATCAAAGAACTTGGTTCTTAAAAAAGGACCAAGTTTTTATTTTAACAAACTCAATATACCTTATCAATGGAAAGAACTTTATTTTTAAAGTTCTTATTGACAATCTCGAGATTAAAACCCACCATTGCACTTGCTCTCATAATCTATATCCGAGTTTTAAGATAAGTTGTTTTATATATACAAATATTAGACCTGACAAATGGGTCAATCGGGTCGGGTTCGGGTCGTGCCAATTCTTAGTACATTTTACACTATTAGACATGACACATTCTTAGTACATTTTACACTATTTTTACTTAAAATTGTTATTGATCTCTTAATAAATTTATAGAGATATCATCTCAGAGAAAACATAATCTATCTTATAAGAGAATTACCTGTACTCGTAATAATTTGTAGCCAATTATTATTTTCACGATGATTTTTTTTTTTTGGTGAAGTTATTTTCACGATGATTGAACACGGGACTCATACGTTATTATAATTTCATATTTTCACCAACCGATCTTTTTTTATTTCATTTTGTCATCACAGGCAGACAAAACATCAATTGTCGATGAGGCAATACACTACATAAAAACCCTAGAATCCACCCTCCAAAGGCTACAAAAACAAAAACTAGACAAGTTCCGAGTGGGACTAGGAGGCCCGTCCAAGAGTCTAGCCCATGAGCCCACAATCGGAGCGACTTCAAGGCTAGCCATGCTCTCTACAAGGGAGGCTTTCATGGCCGATCAAGTATCGACCATGGTAGGGAAACCAAACACAACATCCTTATCAACCTCAGCTTCTTATCACCTTCCAGTGGTCATTCAAACATGGACATCCTCTAATGTTGTGCTCAACATTTGCGGAAATGAGGCTCAATTTACGGTCTATGCGTCGAAGAAACTTGGCATGTTTACTACTCTTTGCTGTATTCTTGAGAAGCATAAGCTGGAGGTTGTTACAGCAAATATTTTCTCCCATGCTGATCGCTCTGTTTACATGATCCAGGCTCGTGTAAGTTGCTAATTATTTCTTTTTGTTCTAGTCTATATGTCTTTTTTATTTTTTGGGTATACCATTCAGTTTAGTCCGAATTTATGCCACGCCAATACGCCCGGACCATTATCTCATGCTCTTTATTTTTGTTCTAATTTATTTACTCCGTATATGCATGTTAACATGTTATTTAAATCAAGTTCGGGTTATTTCAGATGTCAAATATGAGTCAAATTTGTTACGTGTTGTTTTTTTATTAAAGGTTATGGGCAACAATTAAATACGAGTAGGAATTATATAAATAGACCATTATACACTTGTATAAATATACCACGATAACAATTATATTAAATAGGAATTATATTACAACCATCAATTCCATGCCTAATCAATAACTATAGTAGTATAAGATTGTTTTATAGTGTATAGATCAATTCATATACTCCGTATAGAATTTTATATATATGTATAGACATAGTAATAAACACGAGTGTTTAATCAATAATAAAATGATTTCTCTATAAGACAGTTTTATCTACGGAGTATAATTTATGCTTCATATTTTCGTATCTTATTTTGTCGACATTTGACCTTTTTTTTTTGTTACTTGTCGAGAATTCAAGATCTCCGTTAAATATTACTCCGTAATTTAATTTGAAATCATAGTGAATTTTATAGCTACTTCCTATGTTTAACTTTGCTTTGAACTTCAGGTGGCGAATGGAGGTGGTGATCAATTTTCTGGACTAATGAATGTGGAAGAAATGTACAAGCAAGCAGCTGGAGAGATGATGATGTGGGTTTCTTCTTAATCTATTTTACCATTAACTTTGAGAACTATTGAGGCAATTTTGTTCGAATTTGTGAACGATCAATCAGGCGATTGACTTTATATCTCAAGAGATATAGAACCCAAAACTATAAGCTTTGCTCCGAATATTGTCATGATTTCTTTTGGCAAAACGCTTCATGTTTGTTTCTAAAAAAAAAATTATTTGAGTTGAATCATTTTGGTTGGTTAGTTCGAGTAATTAGAATATTTGATTTTATAACAATTGATTCATTTTAGGTCGATTAGTTTAACATTTTTCTATTTATAATTCGTGATTAAATTGAGGATTCGTCAATTGTTTGTTATTCAATTTTAGTTGTTAGTTTCGATTTGTCAATTAAATCGCTTGTCGATGGTTTAATGAAGTGTTTGGAGGCGAGATGGGTAATTTGGGTATTTCATTAAAATTGTCGACGATTTAAATAATTTGTCAACAACGAATAGCAGCCCCCTTTGATAAACACATGGATATGAATAGAGCTGGCAAGTCTAGCCGACCTGGTTGACCCGGTCCGACCCGAGACGACCTGTAACCTTACATGGCTTAATGATCATTGACCTGAACTCGAATCCGATCCCGTATTGACCCGATTTACTTGATGGCCCGACAATTAGTAAGCTTAATATTGCCCAAATGAAAAAATTTAGTACTCCCTCCACATCTATTTGTTCTACCCATTTGCTTTATACACGATATCCTAAACGATATTTTGACCGTCGTTTTATCCATTTATATGCATTTTTTTTAATGAAAATAAATTATTATGAAAGATTTTTTAATAACAAAATTAACTATGTAAATATCATGTTATGAAATATTATACTTTATACTTTGTTTATGGTCAAAGTTTTCAAAAGTTGACCTCCGAAAAAGGTAAATGGATAGAACATTATAGATGTGTAGACTGGAGGGAGTATTTAGTTTGATACGTTTGACTTAATTATGAAGTAACTAAACCAAGAGTAATAATCAGGGCCTAATTTTAAGGTCAAAAAATAAAATAACTGACCCGATAATGACCTTACCCAACCCAGGCGTGATAACGACCTGACCCAAACCCAACTCGACCCAAAAGGATAGGCTGACCCATTATGTCCCAAATACCTGACCCAACTTAACCCGATCTAAACTCGACTGACCCAATTACCACCTTTAGATATGAACCCCACCCGAAATACGTTATAGGTGGATCAATGTATCATTCTATACCATCACCAAAAAAAAAGCCCGCGGTTAAGTAATTCCCTTCTCTCATCATGGCCTGACATCTTCCATTAATTTGGTGGAAGACATAACATTAAAATTAGAAATAACTCTTATTTACACTTGATAGAGCTAGTCAAAAGTGTCGAGTCAATACTCAATAAGGCCTTCTTAAGCCTAGTTTGGTTTCATTTAAGGGACTTTTGTCGGAATAATGAGCTAGTCTTCCCGTCCCATTGGTGATACGAAAATTGCGCGGAAGCGGTTTAATAGAATAAAGAACAATAATGAAATAAGGATATTTGCTTCGAAATCTGTCTAGAAATCGAAACAATGGGATATTTGCGCGATCTAGACCTATAGATCGAACAATGGTGATTGAATCGCAAGACCTATTGCTATCAATCGAGTTAGAGTTTGAAACGCGTCAAACAATAACAATTTCGGAACGAAAACGCGTCGATCCTATGTTTACAGAACTTGCAAACACGAAAAAGCTTTTGCTTCAATTTTTAGTAATTCTCAATCGATATTTAAAACGTAGCACGCCCTATGCCTTATATAGGCTTACAATCATCTAACCCTAGTACCTTTAGGAGATATTATTCTTGTACAATAAGAAAACTAACTTTAGGAAAGAAATAACAGAAAGCAGAAATAAGTAAACTTCCTAAAAACTGAGATAAGGAGATAAATAAACTAGGAAATAAATTAATGAATTTTTAAACACTTCCATTTTTGGATCATCCCCTCCCTCTTCGAAAGGAATTGACCTCAATTCATGTAGCCTCAATATGCCGGGATCAAAGATGAATATTACAAACCCGAACAAACTCGAACAAATAGTCGAACAATCTTTGATGCCATCCAGCAGCTCATTTACCTTTTTAAAGTTCTAGACCTACTCGTGCCAGCCACCCCACCACCCTCCGTGCACAAGTCTTAACATTCTACCCCGAACCACTTCAGTTTTACATTCAAATTTCTCCCCTTCAAGTGGATGATTATCAACAGAAGAATTAATAGATTTTGTAACTTGAAGATCGATACCTTCCACTAACTCCTCCTCATCATAATCGTCAAAAATAGGAGGTGATGTCGGATCAAAGTTAACATTCTCCTCGTAGGTGCTTTGACTTGAGAATACTCCCGACATGTCTTCTTTTTGCCCTTTTTTTCAGTTTTTTCTTTTCGCGGATGAGCAATACCACGTCGTGAACAGTAACCCTTTTTTTAAAAAAAAAACCGTCACGCCTTGTTACTAGAAACTTGCTCCTGAGATGCAAAACAATTTAACCCTCAAACTACCTGCTTGAGTTTAACCCTTGAACTCCAATTGCAATCAGAAATTCAACTAACAACTTGGTTTTGACACGCCTAGGATCGTCTAGATTTAAGAAAATCAAGAGCCGAAGCTCTGATACCACTTATGATACGAAAATTGCGCGGAAGCGGCTTAATAGAATAAAGAACAATAATGAAATAAGGATATTTGCTTCGAAATCTGTCTAGAAATCGAAACAATGGGATATTTGCGCGATCTAGACCTATAGATCGAACAATGGTGATTGAATCGCAAGACCTATTGCTATCAATCGGGTTAGAGTTTGAAACGCGTCAAACAATAACAATTTCGGAACGAAAATGCGTCGATCCTATGTTTACAGAACTTGTAAACACGAAAAAGCTTCTGCTTCAATTTTTATTAATTGTCAATCGATATTTAAAACGTAGCACACCCTATGTCTTATATAGGCTTACAATCATCTAACCCTAGTACCTTTAGGAGATATTATTCTTGTACAATAAGAAAACTAACTTTAGTAAAGAAATAACAGAAAGCAGAAATAAGTAAACTTCCTAAAAACTAGTAAACTTTCTAAAAACTGAGATAAGGAGATAAATAAACTAGGAAATAAAATAATGAATTTTTAAACACTTCCATTTTTGGATCAATTGGTTGCTGTGATTAACGTGTTTTAATGCATATATGGAGCATGGTTTTGAGAGGACAGTTCGGAATCCCGAGCAAGTGCCTCTAACAACACCCCGAAGCAAGCAATCAAGTGAAGACGGACTCCAAACGAGCTAGCATAGAAGTTGTCATCCCTTGGTGAACAAGAATGAAGGCCAAAATGGTGAAAGAAGCTTTACAAGATGAAGAATTTGGAGCGGAGATCAGTCCAGGACGCAGCCTGTGCCGTTTGACGCAGGCATGCGGTGGATGACGCAGCCTGCGTTCTCAGCCTTTGAGAGTTGATCATCCGTCTTAAACCATTTCGTAGAAGCCCAAATTAGGTTTAACCTAGAGGGGAGTGCAGCCATATATATAGTTCATGATTTGAAGACCTAGTTTATCACATCATTATTGAATAATCTCAAACTTGTATGTTAAGGAAGAACTTGGTATTTTGGAGAAAAGTTGTAATCTTTGGTTGGATTTTGATGTCAATCTTTCCATTAATCTTAGATTCATATATGGTTAAGGAAGGCTAGACCTTTTGCTTGGTGTAATTTGGTAGACACTACTTTCCATAAGCCTTAAGCCTTGTAAGAATCTCTTAATCTTTCCTCAATAATTATTCCATAATCCTTGATTTTCATGTTTACGTTGGATGTTATTGTGTTAGGAATGATCAACCTTGCTTGTTAATCATCTTACTATTGCAATCCTTGTAGCAAGCTAGCATCTTTATGAATTTGGTTTAAAGTTTGTATCTTTGTGAGTGGAATTTGCATGTTGATCCTTGGGTTAGTTGGATTAAGCCTCCTAAATGATTAATCTTGACTTCTTTTGTTGATCTTAATGCTCTTGTGTGTAAGCCCTCTTGTGGTTTTTAATTGGGTGACCATATAGGTAGGATTAACTACTCTAGCTTAGGAGCAAGTAATCACCATCTTATGAAAGTTGTTGAGTGATTGTTGAGGGAAGAAAAGAGAGGATCTTTAAGCTTAGGAAGTAGTTGTTGAGCCTTGTTACACCAAGTTTCTCCCTTATATTGATTCTTGCATACTAGTTGTTTGTTGAATTGTCTCAATAGGAAAATCTCCATTTTTACTCTTTTTCATGTTGGTTCCAACAAATGTTTTTTCCATCTATGTTTCCTACAAGTTGAACATTGTGAATAGCCATTGTTTGTGATTAGTTTAAATTGTTGAGTCTAAATTGTCATTAGTGTCTTAATTAATAAGGAGGAGTCTTGGACTTCAAAATAAGGAGGAGTCTTAGTGACTAATTGTTGGTCAATAATTTACAATTCGAGTCTTAGTTAAAAGTCCTTCCCTTGGGTTCGACCCTAGCTTGCCATTTTACTACCATTATTGTTAGATGTTAGTAGAGTATAGTTAGGTCTATAAATTGTTAATTTGATAGTTAATTCTAGTAATAACGACGACCAATAATTTACCTATCTACCCTCGATCACTAATTTTCTTCTCTTATCATGAGAGGTCTCTCAATAAACGGTGACTCTATAAACATTTCGTGGGTTTAGTGAATGGCATCCGTGCAACAAGGAATCAAGGATAGGCCCCTAATTTTGATCTCCAAAATTTACCCTCGATCACTAATTTCAATTCGTTGTTTACGCATTCTGAAAACAATCAAGGTATGTTAATCTCTTTCATTCCAAAATAAATAAACGAAATTATTATTATGCATCTGATTAGCTAATACGAGCTCAATTCTTGTGGTTTTTCATGATTTACTCATATAAATCTTTGATTTTAATTCAATTTGTCTTGTATTTGGTATTTTAGGTTCAATGATTTTTCTTTGTTAGTTGTAGTCTCATTTTAAGTGTCGTCAGTTAATTGTAGTCTCATTTAATACTCCCTCCATCCCAATCATTTGTTTACCTTCGGTAAACATATTGCATTATTCAATCTGTTAATTGGCAATGAAATACTTTGTTCGTTATTGTATTTGTATGAATGGTGTTGTTGGTAATTACTCCCTCCCCGTCACTATATTGTTCCCATTTGATATGGGCACAATACTTAAGGAAAAGTATTAAAATAGGAGTAAAAGAGTTGTGTGGGGTTGGTGATAGGAGAGAGGAATGAATAAAATAAGAGTAAAAGTTTCTAAAAATAGAAAGGGGAACATTAGTTGAATAATCCGTTTCGGGAAAGAGGGAACATTATAGTGACTGAGAGGGAGTATATAGAAGCGGAATATTTTGTGATCTTTGAATGCCGGAAAATCAACTCAGGTAGTTCTAAGTTTGACCGTGGTCGATAGTCAGGGACGTAAACAGAAATCCTAGTTAGGTGAAGGAAATGTTGTGGGGGCACATAAAAAAAAATCAAGTGAAATTTCAAGTCCCTCATTGCTTAGGGGGGCTGCGTAGTTCCGCCACTGTTACTGATGTATAGTGCAAGATGATTGTGTCACATAAATAAAATTTGGGAAAGAGAAAAAGGACCTTAGCGTTGTAGGAGACTAGCTATGGAAGATGAAAGTACATTTAAGTTCAGGCTAGCAGACTCGATGCATGTATTTGGGGTAGAGGGATGGCCATGGTCGAGGCCACAAGAAGGAATGCCATGATATCTGCAAAAATCATAGATAGGTGACTAGCCATGATGCGTGCGTTTATCACATGAAAGGCATGCACCAAATGCTTATCTTCATGCACCCAAAGGCGTGCCATGGCCAGGGTACTAGTTACTGCCGGCCACAATGACCATGTAATGGGAGAACTTGACCTCTATAATATCTGCCAGTTTCTTTTAGTGTGACTTGGTGTTTGGAATTGCAACTAAGAATGACATTGTCGCCCCGTATGAAATGAAACACGACACTAGTCAGTAGATTTGAAAGCTACAAGTCTATAACTCATCCGTGAAACATTTTCTTGGAACAGTGTATGTCTCCAAAGTCAAAAACCATATGATAAATGCCATAGAGTTATATGTTGTGAACAAATGTTATGCTTTACCCCTTACATTGTGACATTGTAGATCATGCAAGCATTCTTGGCATTAACTAATCATATTATTGACAAAAGTGGGTCTCGATATAGGAGCTTAGGTGGACTTAGGGGGTGTGTGGATAGCAAAAGTGGAGGGAAAAGGAGGGGAAGGGGAAGGGAGGGGACATGAGGAGCAGGTGTTTGGATACAATTTCCCTCCAAATCTTGCCTATATGAGAGATTTTAGTTTGCCTTGGATGAGGGAAAATGGATCCCTCCAAACCCCTCCCCCTCTATTTCCCTCCCTTCTTGTTTGCTATCCAAACAAGGGATATTAAGTTCCCTACTCTCCCTCCCTTTCCTTTCCCTCCAAATCCCTCTATGTTTGGATAGCAAAAGTGGAGGGAAAAGAAGCTCTTTAACTCATTATGACATGGAAGTCAAGTATAGTAAAATAAATTTTAGGTTGTACAAGTACTACACATTCTACAGAAAATTTTGTGGGAATGGTATGATTGTGTGAATTGGTTTAAATTTATGGACAAGTACAATATGAATCACATGGATGCTTTCAGCACGTACGGTATCCTAATTGACTGAAAACCATGTATCTGCGACTGTTTCTCTGTGTAGCTCATTGTCATAAGATACTCCTCTCTAATTGAGTGCAAATATATGTTTGGGGCTTTTTAAAATTTGTGGTTTTGCCCTTCATTACTGCTGCACGCCTGCACTGCAGGATTGTTGATAGGTGTGCCTTTGTTGTTTCATGTCTTGCCGTTTCAGTTATGGTTCATGTTACCCAACCCCAAACTATTTTGAGCTAAGGTTTTGTTGTTTGAGGATTTAGTGTATACTGTATACATCAAAATATCATACAGGGCCATGCTCTGTCTTATACCAATAAACCAGTTAAATACTTGAACGTGTCTCAGTTAATAACATATAAAATCCTTCGTTTACCATTTATCACCAGTTTATGTGTTATACCTTAAACAGCAACAGTAAATTACCACTAAACAACAATAAGAATACTTTCTACAATTCTATGGTTAGCAATGGCGGGCCTTGGAAAATTTATAAAATATGCCATATTGATTTTATTTCCCCCTTTTTTTTGGGAGTGAGGGTTTTTATGGGTTATAATTTTTTTATAGTTCTACATTTTGGCAGATGATCATGTTATTGCTCGCTTAGTCTGGAGGCATTGACAAAGCCTAGCCATGTTTTCTTACTTTTGTTTTGCTTTTGAGTGTATGCATGTGAGAAGAGCAAGTAATAGTGAATACTGTATCTATCATTCTATTGATAGACCTTGTTTCAGTTGGGAAGAGGAGAGCAAGCTTGTGCGGATAAAGGTGCCTGTGCCGTTCAAAATCCTGTATTTTCGTACAAATAAATCATTCAGGTGCTGTGACTAGGAGTAGATCAGAGCCCTGATAATGCAGACAGTTGCATTACTGCGCACGCTGCCTTGCGTCTCTGACAGGTTTTTTCATTTTTCTCTACCACAAAGCACAAGATCTTCTGTTTGTTTTCGCAACTTCTCATATGGGCGATTCATGAGACTGACCCACAATATGAGTATTTGTTTCATGATTTACGTTTTTGTTTTTAATGAGATAATGGGCATACGGGTGAGGATTTTTGTTGAATTGTGTGATCTCACAGTAAATTGATGTGGGACAATCTCACAAGGATCAAGAGACAATTGTTCTCTTATTCTTTTGGAATTTGTTCCTTCTCCAGAAATATATTTTTCTCCATAATGGTTGAATGAATATTATGGTTATTAACAAATTGCAGGAGGGATGCTATTAAACATAATGATTGGACGGGCATCAGTCGGGATATATCCTGCCAATGTACTAAAAGAAGACTGCACTTCTCTGGAGAATCTATAAGGTTTCTGAGATCCGCCCAATCTCCACTTTCCACTGCCTTTCCTAATTCAAATGATGGTTTGCCAGTAGCTTTAGCAACTAATGAAACATCAACTATAAATCATTCTCCCATTCTTGAAACAAAACCGTTGTTCAGTAATTGGTCACCTCCTCGTTTTCTATGGCGGGGATTATCAGTTCCCATTCTTGCAGGACAAGTTATTTTCCGAACCCTTAAGGGTAAAATCCACTGGAGGAACACTCTCGAACAACTCGAAAGAGTTGGGCCAAAATCAGTTGCTGTTTGCCTGCTGACAGCAGCATTTGTGGGAATGGCCTTTACCATCCAATTTGTCCGTGAATTCACCCGGTTAGGATTAAATCGGTCCGTGGGTGGGGTATTAGCCCTAGCATTCTCTCGGGAACTGAGCCCAGTGGTAACATCAATCGTGGTGGCAGGCCGCATTGGGAGTGCATTTGCTGCTGAACTTGGGACCATGCAGGTATCCGAGCAAACCGACACTTTGAGAGTTCTTGGGTCAAACCCAGTCGATTACCTTGTTACGCCAAGGGTACTTGCTTCTTGCATTGCTTTACCATTCTTAACCCTAATGTGCTTTATAGTGAGCATGGCATCTAGTGCCTATTTGGCTGATAGTGTTTACGGAGTTAGTGTTCACATAATTATGAGTTCGGCCAGGAGGGCACTTAGGTCATGGGATATAATAAGCGCCATGATCAAATCTCAGGTATTTGGGGGGATTATCGCTGTCGTAAGCTGTGCTTGGGGAGTCACAACCACGGGCGGTGCTAAGGGTGTTGGTGAATCGACGACATCAGCTGTTGTTTTGTCTCTGGTTGGTATTTTTATTGCCGATTTTGCTCTTTCATGTCTTTTTTTCCAAGGGGCAGGAGATTCGCTCAAAAATTGTATATGAATTACTGTTCGTTCTGTTCTTGTGTTTGAGCTAGTAAAATTGAACCTTGTTCAAAATTGCCCGAACAGAATAAACCCGATCCAAGATGACCCATAAACGTCAAAAGTTCCCGGGATGACTAATTTGAAACAAAAATATTAGTGATCTATCGTGTCCTAAAATGACTCGAATGATTATACTCATTAGTCATTACTATTCTAACCCGAAATAACCTTATTCAAACACAATCCGAATGAATCGATTACAATGTCTAAGAGGAGTATTTATTCATTAGGCTGAGCCATACCATGGTCAACTTTGTGTCAAAAGATTTCACATCTTGTAACTTGGAAATTGAGTTGTGCATGGGTATTAGTGTTAAGATTATATTGAACAGTAATTATTGCATGAGACGATCCCATTATGTAAAAAGATAATTCATTTGTTGACATTAGATGAATAGTTTTCTTATGAAAATGCAAGTCTCGCAGTGTAAAACCGTCTTATTCTATGACTTGTGTATATTGAAATCGTTTAATTCTTCTCTCACTTTTTGTGAAAGTAAAGAAAGAAGACATGGCACATGATAGGATGCAAAGCAAAAAAAGTGAACAGACCCATATGATAACCGAATTCTTGTTTCAAATGAAAGATGGGATTTTGTGACCATTATATTTCCCAATGGTCTAGCTAAATTTACGGTTTATGGTAACTTATTTTTCAAAATTGGTGAAATTCTCAAAATTCCGTCTTTTTGGAAAAGACCAAAATAACACATTTGAAGGGAGACGAACAGGATTGATAATGTTCCAAAAAAGTAGTAGTTAATAGGTGGATTGATTTACATATTTGTAGAAAGCAACACACTTTCCAAGCAACAAATCTCCTGATGATTCACAATAGAGGCATGCAATGTTTCTTGTCGCATTACTATTTCTATAATACGTCCAATCCCGACTATTAAAACAGAATATTGTGGGAAATAAAGCTGATATATTTCTTGTCTACTACAAATTTGTACAGTTGACTGTCAACTAAAGTTTATCCTACGACTTCCTTTCTCATTTTCAAGTGTTTTATACTCTCCATTCTCCATGCTCATGGCTAATGCTATGCTTCTTTCATCTACCAACGTCCATCTTCTACCCTCGCCACAATTTCCGACTCGCTTTTCGGCAGGTTCTTTATTTGCCCTTTGTCATATATTTGGTCTCTCTACACTTGATTGCATGTAACTTCATAGTCTCAGTCATTTGTTTACATTTGATTAAAGTACCCGACTTGTCATATATTTGGTCTCTCCAGACAAATGAATGAGACGGAGGGAGTATTCTCGTGACTCAGTATATTTGACTCCATTATAAGTCTAAAGGCCATTTTCAGAGTTTTGTACAGGTCTTGATTACTGAGAATCTAGCTTTTGAGATATTAAAACTAGTGAAAATGTTGCGTATTCGATTCCCTTATACTACTATTGTATGTTTTGCGTTGTTTTAACCATTGAATGTAAGAAAGTGGCCTTCTTTTTCCATCTTTGGGCCCTTACTCTATATTTCTAAAAAAACGTCAAATAGTGTCAAGAACCAAATGGAATTAGATAAATAAAGATATATGATCAAAAGTAGAGGTGATGTTGCCCCCTGGGGTTATAGGTAGACGTTTTTGGTACGAGGACTTCCCTCCAAAAATTACTTGTATTGTGGAACCCCGTGTGGGCTTTGAAAAAAAGTAGAGGTGTTATTTGTCAAATTTTGAAATGATTGATGAAAATAGGACACTAGTGGGATATAAAGTGCATTTCTTTATCGATGATTGAAACTAATTTATCGTAAACTGCATGTTAATTTCGTTTAAGTTTCTGTTTCATAATCAGCCAACAAAATGACATGGTATGTGATTTGCAGTCGACATGACTGAATTTTATCTTTGCGTCTTTTGAACCCATAATTCTCAAGCGGCCTTGTCATTTGCACTGTTGTGAGGTGCGGCTGCTTTTTTCGAGTGGGTTTGTGTGAGACTGTCATATGATAAAACATGCTCGAAATTTGGACTCAGCTTTCTTACCTCATCTTATCGTTAGACTGTCTCATCCTTTACTCTCTTCCCCCATTAAAGTTTTTTTCTTAACTTGTAACCATTGCTCAATTCTTCTCACGAAGCAGCTTCCTTTGGAAAAGTCACGGCTACAAACCAATCAGCTATCGACACTATCCAGGTAACAACCCATTAAGCATTTAACTAACTGAGAATAGTAAAAGCATTTGGATTGATCTCACGTGTACGATCATCTCACAAAAGGCTTAAACTCAATATGCAGAGCTCAGAGGATGCCAAAGAAAAGATCAGACAAATGTTTCAAAAAGTTGAACTTTCGGTTTCAGCATATGATACTGCATGGGTAGCAATGTCCCCTTCTCCAACTTCCCCAAGGACTCCTTGTTTTCCGGGCAGTCTAGACTGGATACTGAAAAATCAGTTGGATGACGGGTCTTGGGGTCTTGCTGATCGCGATCCTTCACTAGGCAAAGACATCCTTTCGTCCACGTTAGCTTGTGTACTTGCTCTGAAAACATGGGGTGTCGGAGAACAACAAATTAGAAAGGGTATACTCTTTTCTCTACCATGATATGGCTAATGGGTTGGTTAGTCTCACATGTTAGACATGTCTTATATATATATGTATTTGTGTGATGTGAACGTGATGTTATTAGGGAGATTGATGTTCTCCTTCTGTCACAGGGCTTGACTTCATCATGTCAAAGTTCACGTCAGTGATGAATGATGAGGAGTGTATTTCTCCAATTGGCTTCGATGTCATCTTTCCTTGTCTGATCGAAAAAGCCATTGATATGGACATAAATCTCTGTTTACCACCCACGGACATTGATGCTGTGCTACAGAAGAAGGATTTGGAGCTCAAAAGGTACTCGATAGTCAATACATCTTTATTGTTAGTTACTTAGTTGTACTTACAGAGTTGATAATTCTTGAATTCTTGGAAGGGATTCGAATCATCATTTTTAGGATCAGTAAGTGTCACCCTCCTCTAGACGAGCAATGATCCTCTTCATTACTCATCAATGGACCGTATGTGAAATACGGTCCAATTTGACATACAAAAGGAAAAACAATATTGTTTTCACACTCTCTAGTCCCCCTCCTCTAGACAAGCAGTGATCCTCTCTAGGGAAAACAAGATTGACCGTTTTGGAATAAGATTTTACTCCTAAGGTTAAAATAGGGCAGAAGTGTATAGTTTCTCTGGTGTAATTTAATTTTGTTCTTATTTTTACAAAATGCCTTTTAGAATCCAAGGACAGTGTCCGACCTTCAGAAACTTGAATATGGCATATATATCAGAAGCACTAGGAAAATCACAAGATTGGGGAATGGTAATGACTTATCAACAGAAGAATGGGTCCTTATTCAATTCGCCATCAACCACTGCAGCAGCTTTTACCGAGCTTAAGGATTCACATTGCCATAGCTATCTTTGCTCGGTCTTGCAAAAATTCGGAAATGCAGGTTTGATGTTATAGTAATGTTGCGTTTTTCTTTTCACTACATAATACTCCGTATATATCAGGCTCTATACCTATGCTTGTTTTTGGCCATTTCAGTTCCAACATTATATCCTGCGGATGCATATTTTCGACTATACATGGTTGACATCCTTGAAAAAATGGGAATTAGCAGGCATTTTAAGGAAAACATTAGTCAAGTCTTGAATGAAACATTTAGGTGAGACCCTGCACTATATGATTTGACTGAAATTTGAATGAACCATGTCTTTTATTTATTTATTTTCGAAATACACAAGATTTTGCGAGTTATTTCTTTGTTTTATGTTTGATTTGATTCCTCATCAGTCATCATCTAACTTATTATTTGCACAGACAGTGGGAGGAAGGACGTGAAGACATATATTTCGATTTCAGTACATGTATGTTGGCATTTCGGCTGTTACGCCAGCATGGATATGATGTCTCTTCAGGCATGCCCTATCATTTACTCATCATATTGCTTATAAAATTTTGATTTTTCTATATTTTTGGTTGAACATTCATTGTAGTCATTTTTGTGCAGAACTCCTGGCTGACAAAAACAGCTGCATTAATCAATTCGGAGGAAGCTTAGAGGACACTCGATCTGTTTTAGAACTCGTTAAGGCATCACAAATAAAATTATATGCTCATGAATCTTACCTAGACAAAAATATATCAGACTGTAGGCATTTTCTTGAAGGGCAAATCTCAGATCATTTAACACGAGCAAACAACCGCAGGAAAAATGTAATGCAAGAGGTACCTCTTTAATGTACTGATTTGTCATTTCTCATTTCTACAATGAATTACAAATCCATGTCATATAGTTCATCCCGGAGTCCCCTCTTTCCATTTCAGATAGCTGATACCCTGAAGAGTCCATACCATGCGAGCTTGGATCGTATAGAGAACAGCATGTACATCAAAAATCATAATTGGGATGGAACTAGGGTTTTAAAATCCTCTTTAAGGCATGTCTACCATTTTTCCCATTGTCATATTTATTTCTTTTTAAGTGTAAGGGGAGTCACAAGGACAATTTTGATGATACGGGTTTTGTAACCATGGCAAGAGTACCACCATTCTTTGATGTTACCAGTTGACATTTGAAGCTGAAGGAACATTAATTCATAAATTTTGGTAAGAGCTTGAGTTTACAGTAATATTTGACAGGGGGATGTTATCGCAGATGTTCCAACTTTTTTAACCAAAATCTGTTACAACTAGCAAAGGATGATTTCAACTACTGTCAATCCATACAGAAAGACGAATTTAAGCAACTTCAAAGGTATGAAGTATAAACTACACCAATTTAAGCAGATGATCTCTCTTTCTCTAGATTCATTCTAGTTTTGTTGATTGGAAAGCAGGTGGGTTGTAGAGAGCAAATTAGACAAGCTAACCTTTTCAAGGCAGAAACTAGGCTACTGCTACTTCTCAGGTGCAGCAACAATGTTCTCCCCGGAACTGGCAGAGGCGCGCATATCATGGGCTAAGAACGGTGTCTTGACTACTGTTGTTGATGATTTCTTTGATGTTGGAAGTTGTGCAGAAGAACAGCTGAATCTTATACAGTTACTCGAAGAGTAAGCTTTCACCTCTCTCTAATTTGAGTCTTCCAGTCCTGTTTGTCTCTGAAATGTGAAATGCTCTTTAATTGACAGGTGGGACGAGAACAAGTCAACCAAAGCCTGCTCTGAGAATGTGGAAATTGTATTTTCTGCAGTTAAAGACTCAATTTATGAAATAGGGGAGAAAGCGCGGGAATGGCAAGATCGCGATGTCACAAAACACCTAGTTGAAATTGTGAGACTTCAAGCCTTAAAGACCGTCCTTTGAGTAGACCTGGCAAACTGGTCCTTCTGGTCGAGTTATTACGGGTTCAGGTTATTTCGAATGCATTGTTATCGGGTCACGGGTAGGACCTTGTAGGTCATTTTTCAGATTGTGGCTGTTAAGCTTTTTGTTTTTCGGGCCACGTTTGCCACGTCTACTCCTTGAGCGTATTGCAGGTTTCCCTCTTTCTTCCATAAATACTGACATATCAGAGTTGACTATGGGACTGGTTATTTGACAGTGGCTGAGCCTCATGAAGTCAATGTGGACAGAAGCCGAAATGTCAAGGAACAAATCAGTGCCTACAATGGAAGAGTACATGGCAAATGGGTATATTTCTTTTGCTTTGGGACCGATTGTTCTACCAGCTCTGTATTTCATTGGTCCCAAGCTATCGGAAAAGGTTATCAGAAGTGCCGACTACCAAAGGCTTTTCGAACTTATGAGCACTTGCGGGCGTCTTCTCAATGATATGCAAGGCTTTCAGGTACATTATGGATTATCCATCTTCATTGTACTTCCTTTATTGGTATAACGGAGCCATGAGGGCGTTTTTCGATGCTGGTGTACTTTAAACC
The DNA here is from genome assembly GCF_048544455.1 of Silene latifolia. Lineage (NCBI taxonomy): Eukaryota > Viridiplantae > Streptophyta > Magnoliopsida > Caryophyllales > Caryophyllaceae > Silene > Silene latifolia. The sequence goes on from NC_133534.1 coordinate 26,819,352, forward strand.
CATGGCATGAGTATCACCAAGACCTAGAATAACTTATCGGACTCATGCCCAAACAGATTAAGGCAAATGTGACCCAACTTCTGAATTGAGGCTGTCCAACTCGACCAAACCGAACTTTACCGCCCTTAAATGTCCCTTGCCAAACCCAACTGCAAGCATACTCAAAAAGAGGTGGCCCAAACTGACTGGATCCGTACAGACCCAAGTGACTTTATAACTGATTTACTGTAATAAAAAGTCGTGGCTGTCTTTTTCAGAGGGAATCAGAGGATGGAAAGCTGAATGCTTTCTCATTGCGGCTTCTCCATGGCAAAGGTTCTGTCAGTAAAGACGATACTATCAAAGAATTCAAACAAACGATTGACGATAAACGGAGAGAACTTCTAAGATTGGTTTTGAGCACCGATGACAACGGCGGGGTTCCCAGAGAATGCAAAGAGGTGTTTTGGAAAATGAGCAAGGTGGTACACTTCTTTTATTTGAAGGATGATGGGTTCACTTCCAATGAGCTCAAGAGTGTTGTCAAGTCAATTCTTTATGATCCAATTGAACCATGAATGTCATTAGCAAACTTTTTGGATATTTAAATAAAAGAACTTCTGATAAATAGGTTTTCCCTTTAAATACCTGAAAATTCGTCAATTTATCTCGTAAACATCTCAAATTTGACCATAGATAAATAATTTAAATATTTAATGGACAACGGAAATATTTTTTGGGGTTCATCTATTTATCCCTTTTGACGGTCCTGGAAAAAAAATATTACAAAATGTGAGAAAACAAAATGATACAGTCTAGGACGAGGAGAGCATAATAAATACTCTCTTCGTCTCGATCATTTGTTTTCCTTTGGTTTGGGCACAAAGACCAAGGAGAAGGAAGGGTACTATTTGGGGAATTGGGGGTGGTGGTGTTGAGTTACAAATGGACAATAAATTATGTGAATGATCAAATTACCCTTCAAAAATATTCTCAATATAAAAAGATAAACAAATGACTGCGACACCCATAAATGGAATAGATAAACAAATAACGGGGACAAAGGGAGTTAGAAAAAGCAGAGCTTTATTGAAGGTTGATTTGAATTGAAGCATTTTGTTCTACAAAACACAAGACTAGCATTTTCGGTATAAATTCCCATTCTCCAGCTACAAGGGGATCATTTTGGAGGCAAATATGCATACTGCATATATAATTCTTACAAAACACAAGTTTTCAGAAAGCCTTTTTCTCATAAGAGACCAAATCATGCACTCCACCTTCAGTCTGTGCAGCACCAGTTCGAACCTACACAAGATCATTCAACAGCTTTAACATTCAATACCAGAGAAAAAATACCAAAGAGGCGTAAAAAAATCCAGTAAGAATTGTCAAGTCGAGAAAAAAAGAAACAAAAGATATTAGACGGGAAAAGAAAGAAAATCAAATTATAAGCAGAAGGTTCTGAAAACAAGTAATATCCCATTATCCCCCAGGGCCTAGGACTGTGCCTCTGTTCTCAATCTTGCATTCAGGTGATCATGTGCCTGGCCCATTTGAACGCATTTATAGACGGTTTTGGATGATGATTCAGGTATTCGGGCACGAATCAGTTTAAGATTAAGGCTATGTTATTGTAGACAAATGAAACAAAGTGATAGTGAAGAAACCAAGCCTTACCTCTAGTCTCAACACACTAGATCTTAGCAAATCATGGGCAGACTGAATGGAAGAGGCACCCATATCTTGGAATCCTTGTTTAACAGCGTGCATATTATAGGGGATGAACTTTAAAATGGATCCCTTGTCTGCAACTGCTCCCACGACGCCTTGAGCAATCTTGAGCTTAGACTTGTCACCGAGATAACGTTGATCACTTCCTTGAGTCATCGCTTCTAGAGATCCCATGCCTCGGTACTTTTTCACACGGCGGCCGTTCTGTTGTCCAACATAAGTCCACATACGTCAATATATCAATCATTTTTATGACTTAACTGATCATGCAAATACAATGACCATGGCTAGTTAAAATACTCGTGTTTTTTAGTTAATTGTCATGGAGAAAAAACTCACAGTTGTCACAGGTCTCTGTCTTTGAAATATAATGGAATGATACAAAATGATTCATCAAAGTGTATGCATTTCATATACTGTGAGGTCCGAGTGGGCCAATACAATTTTTATTTTGAGAAATGAATTGTTTATGTCCTGAAAGTATTTCAGAAAGACAACAATTGAGTAAAGACATACCTGATACACATAGGCACCAGGCGCCTCAGTGCTGCCAGCCAGAAAACTACCCATCATCACAGTAGATGCTCCAAGCGCCAAGGCCCTAACTATGTGTCCGGAATTTGATATTCCCCCATCGGCGATGATAGGCACACCACTTTGTGAGGCAAGATGCGAAACTTTGTATACTGCAGTAGCCTAACATTCGAGAAAAATGATTGTAGTGTTAATAATAGTTATCATTAGAGTAGATTTTTGAAACAAAGAAAAAAAAAGCTTGAGAAAGGTAATTGCATGTAGCAGTTCAATCACAAGACTCCAATCATGTAACTTGAATACCAAAACCTAAGCCAACTTTCATGTGAGATGTACCAGATGAGGCTCTTCACGTGACAGGTCTTTTCAAAGTGAGAGGTAAGTCAGAGTCTAGAATTTGGCAACAACTCTTGGCGTTCTCAGCAGTAGGAAACTCTATACAAGAAGAAATTAAAAGTAAAGGCTGATTCACAAAGCCAACAGCAGCAACACAACAAGTCAAAAGGTTTTCCGATAAAAATGTCGGCTCAGCCGCTCAGCTAATGTATGCATCCAAGATTTGAAAGAAAATTATCCTCAAATTTTATGCAATCTTATACAGCAACAGAGTAATAAATGAGCGAAGAGGATCTCATTTTTATTCAGTCTTATCTACTTCGTATATTATAATAGCAGGAAAAGGAAGAGTAGATTACTTGAAGGGTCAAGAACAAGTGAAACTATCCTAAATCCTTATGCATTACTCATTTATTTATAGGGTTAATGGGTTGTTATCACGTGTAAGACTGACTAAAACAAGTTAATGTGCAAAACCAGTGAATGACCCAAATAAGTTTATGTGCAAAACTAGTTTGATGGAAAAGTTACGGTTTACCTGTCCTCGGCCAACAGCGCACACCTCTTGGGTGGTACAGATTGATCCCGATCCCATGCCAACCCTCAATCCATCAACTCCTGCTTGAATCAGACCCTGGGCTTGGTTCATAGACACCACATTCCCCCCAATAACCTCCAGGTTAGGATATGTCAGCTTTATGTACTTGATCATATCCGCTTGATATTTCGAATATCCTTGAGAGCTATCTAACACCACAACATCAGCTCCACCCTTCACTAAATATTCTAACCTCTCCTTGTCCGACTCTCGGGTCCCTATTGCAGCTCCAACCAAAAACTCTCCATTAGACCCCAACGACGGCAAACCTCTCTTGGGAAATTCTTGAATCCTTTCTATATCCTCCATAGTGACCAAATCCACTACCTCACCATCACGCTCCCTCACTGTTGGCACCAATTTAAGCCCTTTATCTCCCAAAAACCCAGCAATTTGATCCAAATCATAGCTACAAGGCACCGAATACTCCAACTTTGACATATAATCACCAACCCTATTCTCCTTATTCTTCAACTCCACCCACTCAGACTTTAACACATACCCCAAAAACTTCGACTTTCTGCTCCCTGATTCCGTAACCAAAATCACACTAGACGAACCAAAGTCGTCCTCAGAATCAATAGAATCCGATGGAGACTTGATCTCAAAATCAGAAACAAAAGGAATACGACGGGACTTGGCAGCACGTAACTGCGAAAATTGCTCAGACGGGGTATTGTTGTAGTGCAAAATACCAATCCCTCCAAGAGCCGCCATGGCAACGGCCATATGCGACTCTGTAACAGTGTCCATTGGGGAGGAGACACAAGGGAGGGACAAATGGATGTTCTTAGTAAGCTTGGTACTAAGTTGAACTTCATCAGTCGAGAAATCGATATAACCAGGGAGAAATATTATATCATTGTAGGTATATGAAGTACCCTGATTAAAAAGCTTATCTCCTGAGAATCCATCCTCAAATGAAAATGGGAGACCTTCCGCCATTTCTACAACAAAACAAAACGAATAAATGAAATCCTGGAAAAGTCGGAATCTTTGACAAGGATATTAATTTCTAATTGGTACCCAGATGAAAAGATAATCACCATATCATTCTTTTCAAGTTATACAACCTAATTTTGCGCTACTCCATTTATCGAATTTGGTGAGTTACAACTTACAAAAATGACAAGACAACCATAAATTACTAAGCCTTTTTGCTCTTCTCTTTACTTAGTAAATAAAGAATGAAATGAAGAAAGACAACACCCAATTACTAATTTCATTATTATAATACTAATTACTACCTTCACTGGAAATAATTAATTGAAGCAAAACTAAAATCAAACCCTAGAAACTGTACTTACAACTTATTGGGCTGGTTGATGGTGTGGTGGTGGTGTAGCGGAGGCCGGTGGTGGTCGGATGCCGCGAGCAGGTTGAAGAGGCCGGCGGTGAAGTGAGGATAAAAGGAGAAGAGTACTGGAAGTCTGAAAAAAGGAGTAATAAAGACGTGGAAGTAAGTGAATGGAAGACTTGTGTCTTTTTAAAAAGTCCAGTGGACAATGGGTCAACACGAATCTGGGCCGTGTCCCATAATACCTCATACGTTTTTTACAAAATTGAATTTAGGAAGACTACTTTGTGTTTTAAAAAGTCCAATCGACCAATTCCCGGTGTCACATTAAGCATTCGATTCATAATTTTTAGGGTTTTTTGATAATTGCTACCACATATAATCCAAATTTTACCAACTGCTACCAAAGTAATTTTTCTTTAAAAACTGCTACCAAAGTATTTGGTTCGGACGACAAATCACTACCAACTTATAGACGAAGCCAGAAAGATCAGATTTGTGCCATTCATTTCAAATTCTCATTTTAAGTAATATTTTCACTTCCTTATTTGCCCTTACCCTCGCACTTATATGTTCTTCTACTACATTTACTACTCCATTAATACTTCTTCATTTCCACCACTTATTTTCAAGTTCATCATTAATTTCAATTCTCTTACTCCATTATTCTTATTTCCATTTCTGCTTTCATCTTTATTTTTCAAGTTCAGATAATCATTCTATCTCTTTTCTTAACTCCCACTATTAAATTTAACCATTAATTTCAAACTTGTTAATTTTGAAACAAACTTAATATATCAAGTTCCTAGAAAGAAGGATAATAGAATAATCTTATTTAGGAAATAAAAAAGTTCTAAGAATATAACAATAAGACAAGGATGCAATCTAATAAACAATGTGAATCTAGCAAACAATGGTATAAAAAACCAGAAAATGAAAAGGAGGGATAAAAACAAGCCAGTGATGAAAACTTACCTGGGATTGGAAACCATTGGGGATTGAGATTAAATGCAAACCCTAAGGCCGTATTAAATTTGGGGAAGAAAGTTAAAGACTAGGATGATTCTCTGATTTCCCCAATTTAATTGGAAGTAATTAGGTTTAAGAACATTTGGTGAGTAAAGGTAAATTTTAGGTTAAAGAGTGATGTTTGGGTAAAGTGAAGGAATGAGTGAGGGGAGTGTAAAAATAGGGGTATTCCTGTCTACCCAGGTACAATAAAGAGGTTCGTTGTAAGTTGGTAGTGATTTGTTATCCGAGCCAAATACTTTGGTAGCAGTTTTTAAAGAAAAATTATGTTGGTAGCAGTTGGTAAAATTTGGATTATACGTGGTAGCAATTATCAAAAAACCCTAATTTTTACAACTAAACAAACCAATAGCTCCGGTATCTCGTATCCATGAATAAAACGGGTTAAATATTGCCCTATTTGGTTAGGTAGGAGTCGTAGGACAATTATTTTGTTAGTCTCTAAAAAGTTTTTTTTTTCGTTTTATCTAGACCTGGCAAACGGGTCAATCAAACCAGGTTAATTTCGGGTCGAGCTGGGCCATTTTTCGGATCAATTATTATCAAGTATTTGTAGATAATAATCAATTTGTAACAATAAACATTCAGGTTGGGTTATACTAGGTCCGGTCAATTCGAGTTCAGACTAAGTTCAAGTCTTGAAATCAAGTGTCGGGTTGGGTTCGGAACGGGTCAATTTTGTCAGGTTTTTTACACATATTATTTGACTCGTCTTAAGGTTAAGAATATATATTCATCTTAAATGGAAATTTGTGGTAAACAAATGACAGCATCGACACTTTTTCAATAATGTTTTGGATTTAGGTTTTAAAAAAAGTTTGTATTACGAGTACTTCATTTTTTCGAATTTTCTATTTTCCTCATATAGCTATTTTATTTTATTCTACATCCACAGATAAATTGAATTTGGGATCTTTATTAAGATGAATTAGCAAATTATAAGTTGAGTTATTATCAGATATGACGGTTAGTAAATCAACATGCTAAATATGAGTATAGTCACAAATGTTAACTTGAGCTAAAATATGGCAGTGTAGCTAGGTGTCACGGTCCGAACTTTGAGCCGGGTTGTGGAGCGCACCCTTGTCTAAACTCACGACAAGAATGCTAACGAGAGCGTCAAACACTAGAGCATTCGTAATCGGTCTCGGTTTGCGGGTGTCGGAATCCTAGTCTCGATCATCAACGGTCGACACACACATGCTTGTTAGTAAGTTATGAAGGCAATAGTCGTTCATAAGAATGCAAGCTACAAGCAATAAGAAGGCAATTGGGTGAGAAGCAGATTGATTGACTAGTACTCCCCAAAGAGGGAAATTTGATATTACAAGCTTCGTAGCAGGAAACATTGAATGTGCAAAATAACGATACGTTTTCTAAACGCCTAAAAACGTATCTTAAACTAAAAAGCTAGCTCCAAGATTCAACACGCAGGAAGTAATCTTGGAGTACTACATGACTATAAAAACAGAAACAAAAATATATAAGTAGAAACATAAAATCTAAGGGCTCGAAGTGAACGGATCACGCGCGCAATTTTTAGGGATTGGCGGCTCGTTACACACTCTCCCACCTAATCTGTTGCCGTCCTCGGCAACGCTGGAAGTCTTCAAGGCTGGTTCAGTCGGCTGATACTGCTGGAAGTTGGTTGGAACGGATGTTTGCATGCTTGCTTTTGTTGCGGGTAAGATCTGCTGGATCAGGATGGTACGACTTCAAGCAACTCACATGGAACACCGGGTGACACTTCATCCAAGTATGGCGCTTGAGCTTGTATGTCACCTCTCTAATACCCTTGATCACTTGGATTGGGCCTTCATACTTTCGAACCAGTAGCTCCTCTCGTCCTCTGAGGAATCTCATTTGTTCTTTATTCAACTTCACCATGACCATGTAGCCTACTTGGAACTCCCTTGGTCTTCGGTTCTCATCTGCCCATTTCTTCATGCGGCGTGACGCCTTCTCCCGATAAGCTCGAGCAATCTCTGCATTCATATTCCATTCTTTAGCGAACTCGTGAGTTTTCTTTGTGCGGCCGCCATAAACATCTGCAACTGTGGGAGGCAATAAAGGTTGTTGACCTGTAACAAGTTCAAACGGGCTCTTATTAGAAGAGGAGCTCGTCTGAACATTAAAGCAGAATTGAGCAACATCAAGGAGTCGCACCCATTCCATTTGAGTTTCTCCCACAAAGTCTCGCAGGTATTATTCTAGCATATTGTTAAACCGTTCGGTCTGGCCATCCGTTTGGGGATGGTAACTTGATGACTTCCGGAGACTTGAACCTAAGAGCTTCAACAGCTCTCCCCAAAATAGTCCCGTGAAGCGAGAGTCGCGGTCACTGACTATACTTTGAGGTAGCCCCCAATATTTTACGACATGCCTGAAGAACATCGTGGCTGTTTCTTCAGCGCTACAAGGCTTCGGAAGAGGAATGAAGGTGGCATACTTCGAGAATCAGTCCACAATGACAAGGATTACACTCAACGCCCCCACCTTCGGCAACCCAGATGTGAAGTCCATTGAGATGCTTTCCCATGGTCGGGTCGGCACTGTAACGGATTTAGCAGCCCCCCGGCTTCTATTTCTCTCCTTTATCTTGTTGGCAAATAAGGCAGGTCTAAGTGTACTCCATAACATCATCCTTCATCTGTGGCCAGTAGTAGCTCCGCTTTAGTAGGCATAAGGTTCTTTGCCATCCCAAATGACCCGCCCACAATGTATCATGGCACTATTGTAGGAGAATCTTCCGCAATCCTGCCGCCTTTGGAACAAAAATCCGATGTCCCTTCGTGAATAGAAGTTCACCCTCCATCTAGAACTTGCGAGTCTTCCCTTCGATGGTTAATTGTTTCAGATTCCTCGCTACCGGGTCTTGATCGAGGTGCTCTCTCGCCTGATCTCGAATATTTGTGGCTACTGTGGTGTTAGACAAATGGGCAATTGTGTACAACGTAGACAGGTTGCACCTTCGACTTAGGGCATCAACGACCCTATTTGACGCGCCTGGTCGGTAAACGAATTCCACATCAAACTCGGCTAACAATTCCTGCCATCTTGCTTGTCGGCTATTGAGCTTGGGATGAGTTAAAAAGTGGGATACTGCAGTGTTGTCAATCTTGACGACGAACTTCGGCCCTAAGAGATAGTGCCTCCATCCCCGTAGGCAATGAACAATAACTAGGAGTTCCTTCTCTTGGATAGCATACCGAGTCTCAGCCCCATTTAACTTTCTGCTCTCAAAGGCCACGGGGTGACCCCCTTGGACGAGTACCCCTCCAAGGGCAAAGTCGGAAGCATCTGTCTCGACTTCGAAAGGTTTCGTGATATCTTGCAACGCCAACACCGATTCTTGTACCACCGCTTCCTTGAGCCTCTCAAAGGCTATTCTATTGTCGATAAACCACTCCCACTTGACATCTTTCTTCAACAAATCGGTTAGTGGAGCATCAATCTTTGAATACTCTCGAATGAATCACCGATAATAGTTCACTAGCCCCAAGAAAGAGCGGAGCTCGGACACGTTCTTGGAGTTCCCCAATCCTTGATGGTTGTAATCTTCTTCGGATCCATTCTAAATCTCCCTTTTCCCACGATATGACCGAGGAAATTGACTTCGGGTTGGGCAAATTCATACTTTTCTCTTTGACAAATAAGTGGTTGTCTCGGAGTTTCGCGAACACAAGTTTGAAGTGTTCTGTGTGTTCGGTCAATGAGCGGCTATACACAATGATATCGTCCAGGTACACCACTACAAATTTGTCCAAGTACTCGTGAAACACATGATTCATCAATGTGCAAAATGTCGTAGGTGCGTTAGTCAAGCCAAAAGGCATGACCAACCATTCAAATGACCCATATCTCGTCACACAAGCAGTCTTTGGCTCATCTCCTTCGGCGATTCGAACTTGATGGTACCCCGATTTCAGATCTAACTTGGTGAAGTACACGGCGCCTTGTAACTGATCGAACAAGTCAGCTACCAAAGGGATGGGATAGCGATTTCTCACTGTCAGCTTGTTCAAGGCCCGATAGTCGATACACAATCTCAGACTACCGTCCTATTTCTTTTGAAAGAGCACGGGAGCTCCATACGGAGCTTTAGAAGGTCAAATCGACCCTGAGCGAAGTAGATCATCTAACTGCTTTCGTATTTCAGCTAACTCTGGAGTGCCATCCGATGTGGCCCTTGAGCAAGAGATATTGTCTCTGGAATTAACTCAATTTGATGGTCCACCAACCGTCGTGGTCTGGACACGGGGGGCCCAGGGGGGCTCTTGGGAAACAAGCGTTTGCATTTGTGGAGTCGCCACCAATTTATTGTGGGAAATTGAAAACCGTTCGAATACTTCGCGTCATGTCAAGACACAAAGTAATGACATAGACACTAAGAACTCGTTACCCTTAGCATTCTATGTCTAGAATGAGTCTCGTGGATGCCAATGAACACGGATGTTCACAGAGATCTGGAGTAAGGGGCGAGGGTACGTATTAGGAAGCTCTTTTGATCGAACACCTAATCCCGCCCGCCTCGATAGCGGCCTCTACTAATGATTAGGGAAATCGTTTGTACTCGATATGTTTTCGATTATATGCATGCAATGCAACATCCAATAGATTAATCCTAGCATGTGAATTAAACTATGTTGGTGAACAAATAATTAGGCAATCAATTGGGTCGAATTAGGAAGTTAGATTAATTACATGTGAAAACAAGTGAATAATAAATACAAAATAGAGAAATAAATTACAATTGGTAAACTTGAATTTACGTCATAAACATGCCCAAAAGGATTTGGAAAGAAAAGAATAAAGAGATAAAAGAAAATAGAAGATATAAGGAAATTAAAAGAAATAGGAAATTATAAAAAAAGGAAATTGAAAAAATAAGGAAATTGGAAGAATAAGGAAAAATGGAAAATAAGGAAAATTGGAAAATAAAGAAAATTGGAAAATAAGGAAATTTGGAAAATAAGGAAAATTGGAAAATAAGGAAATAAATAATATGGAAATAAATAATATGGAAAATATGAATTATATGGAAAATATGTCGAACTATGGTAACAATAAGAATAATAGTCGATTAAAATCCTAATTAGAAACCATACGTCAAGACGAGAAGAGTTCAGAGGCAGAAGCCAACTCAGAACAGGCGCAGCATCTGCTGCGTCCTCTGGAAGAGGCGCAACACTTCCTGCGTCTGTTCTTGAGTTGAGTTCTGACTGTGAAAGTCAGACTCGCGGTTTGTTAATGTCCGTTGGTTATACATTGATTATTAGTGCACGACTCAAGTAGAAGTGATTAATTGATTTACATGCATACTAATATTGTTATAAGAGGATAAAAAAGGATTGAAATGATTTATTACAGGTTAGGTATTATTTACGAGGTCGGAATTGATTTATATAGAAAACTTGAATTAAAGACGGTTGAAACAAAAGAAAACAAAATATGAAAAATAAAGAGAAATATGTACAAAGACGAATTCAAGGGATTTGATACGGATAAATCGAGTCTCTAAAATCCGGGTTTGAATTTGTGACGAAAACCCGCAAATATTAATTATAAGGGATTTAAGTCGAAAATTATTGAAAAGGATTGATAAAAACTAATTTGAAAATTATTAGGTAAAATAAGGGAAAGAACGAAGAAAGAAAAATAAAAGACGAAAGGAACAAAAACCCGAGGAAGAAGAAGAAGTGCAGCAACTGAAAGCGCCCCTGGAAGAGGCGCAGCAGATACTGCGCCCTTTCCAGAAGGCGCATAAGTTGATGCGATTCTTCCCCACGTCAGATCTGTGTTATTTCCGTTAAAAGGGTTTAAAAAGGTGATTTTAAAAGACGGTTTCGAGCATGCTTATGACATAAATTCTTACATTAATTACAATACAGAAAATAAAAGTACAATAAATAAAATGAGATTTACACCCCCAGACTTACATGTTAGCGTCGCGAGATTTAACTAAATCGGTTTTTAGTGGTAACTCGACTCGAACTTTAATGAAAATATGAAAGTGTCCTTAAAAAAGGAATTAAAAAAATTTGATTATGGTGTAGTGATCAAATTGGTCGGTCATGCAAACGAGACTGGTACTCAGAAGGATCCGAGCTTACTGGTCGAAAGTTCAAGCACGTAGACGTCAATAAGCAAAGAGCGCGGTCTTAGAATGCAAAGGGAGAAGAAGAGAAAGGCGGACACTCGCGTGAGAAATATGAGGAACGAAGGTCCCTATTTATACTCATCACACGAAGGAATTATGGTAAGAATAGGATACGGAAGGAAAGATCCGGAAACAACCGACTTAGGTTAAAACACAGAAACTTGGACAACAAGAAAACCCTAAGAAAAGGCGCAGCCAGGGGCTGCATCCCTTGGAAGAGGCGCAGTACCTACTGCGTCCTTTCTCGGGTAGTTTCCTTCTGCGCGTAGAAAACGCGTTTGACAGTCTGTCGTATTTTAGGCATAACTTTCTCTACAAGACTCGGATTAAGGTGATTTCGGTGGCGTTGGAAAGCTAAGAAAGTGATATAGAATTTTCTATGAAATAAGCCAGACCCAAAAAATCATTTTCACCTTGTAAAACGGGCCTAAATGCCGGGTTATCATTTTAGCTAAATGAAACGCACATTTTGAAATGTAAACTTTTAAATTTAGCCCAAAGAAGTGACATGAGACTCAAAATGAGATATAATCTCAACATTTATGACATACTAACCTTAGGTAGACAAGCACATTGCTTTGGCTCGGGATTTGACGGTTTTTAGGAAATGAAGCGGTTTTTGACCCGGACTCCAAATGTACTCTAATTACTGTCAAAACGCTGTAATGACACCTAGATGACAACCAAGAGGTAGACACAAGTGTATGAGTTACCGTTTATTAACCGATTTACGAAACGTCATAAAATCGCGACATATGCTAAACATGCGGCCCAATCATCAATAGTGAAAAGGCGGGAGGGGCAGAAACGAGGTATCTACAGAGCTCCCACTTTGACTGAGGCTTGGACAAGGCGAAATTCAAAGTATAGCCATTAGGTCAATCGAAGATTACAACCTGACGACTATGGCGATGCGAGGCGGCTCAAGAGGTCTGAGCCAAGGACTTGTCGTCGGGAACATTTTAGAGTCTGTCGACTATCGGGGAGGGTCGTTTAAAGTCCATTAGACAACGTAAGAAATCTCGCCAGCCATAAGAAGAAATCATACCTGATACTTCTTTCCCGAGACGTTTCCGGAGTTGCGTAGGAGCTAAGGTTAAGACCTACAGGGTATATAAGGATTGTGCTAGGGTGTGGGGCCCTAAAGGAAAACATCGACGAGAAGGAGGTCAAGTATAAGTTCAACCTAAGGAGTAACCAAGGTTTGGGTGTATGAACTCTAAGAAAAGGTGATCCTAAAGGATTATGATCCTAAAGAGACAAAGGTGATCCTAAAGGATTATGATCCCAAGGGTAGAAGTGTATGAACTCTAGGGAGTTTGGGAACCTAAAGAGCTAGGCATGTGAACCTGGGTGTACGAACCTAAAAGGATGGCTGGTATGGGAACTTAAAGACTTATGAACCTAAGAGGAATGAGGATCCTAGGGTTAAGTTTAGGAACTTAATGGGTTACTAATTCTTGTTTTAAACGCGTGCGTTTAAGCTTTCTGAGGTATGAGAACTCCAAAAGGATTTATGGGTTTATGAACCTAAGATCGTTGGCGTGAGAGCTTAAAGGCTTATGAACCTAAGGAATCCATTTTTGGATATAAGAATCTATGGGGTAAGAATCCTAACTTTGGGCTTACGAACCTAAGGAAGGAGGCGCTGGTTTGGGAACTTCTGGAGAACGACACCTTTGCAGAACTCTTTGAGGAAACAAAAATGTTGTGGGTAGCAGAACATCGGTAGAAACTGCTGGGGAATCTGGTTGCGTCGGTCTCAAGCGAACTCTGGCAAAAGACTTGAGGTTGAAACTTCTTGCGTCGGTCTCAAGCAAACTCTGGCAAAAAACTTGAGGTTTAATTTGCTTGCGTCGGTCTCAAGCGAACTCTTGCTGAAGACTTGAGGTTGAATCTGCTTTTAAGCAAACTCCGTCTCTAGAGAAGTGCAATCGGCTGTCATGAACTCTCGCTGGGGAATATATTGACGATTAGGAACATCTTGATCGTCATGGGAAGAATGTATACTTGAGCGAAGCCCCCAGTTAGAGCGGACACTACTTCTGATACTTACCTGCATGGTTAGTAGCCACACAAGAATGCAACCTAATAGGAAAATAGAACCTAAACAGATGAGGAAACACATGTAAGCAAACAACACATGGATCTTGAAGGAGGAAGCACATGGGCTTTGCAAAATTTGTTTCTTTATAAAAGTTATTTAAAACTTGCTTAAAGAATTTTGTCGTTTGTAATGCGTTATTGTAGATACCTCATTTCTGCACCTCTCGCAAACCACCCGGTGATGATTGGGCCGCATGTTTGGTACGCAGAACGATTTGTGACAATTCGTAAGATTATCGTCAAGTGATTGCTCAAATATTAATGTCTACCTCTTAGTTGTCATCTACGTCCCGATACGGTCGTTTTGACAGTAATTAGAGTACATTCGGAGTCCGGGCCTAAAACCGTCTCCATTTTCTGATAACCGTTAAATCCCGAGTCAGAATGTTCTGGAATGTTCCAGATAGTTCTATTCCATATTTCATAATTTTTATCTTTTGGTAAACAATTTCCCGTAATATTCACTTAAGATATTAAGAAAAATCAAATTATTCCGTCCTACCATAACTTAAACACGGAAATCTTTCTTCCGCAGGAGGAAACCCCTTGGGAACAGACGCAGCAGGTGTTGCGCCTCTTCCAAGAGACGCAGTGACTGCTACGCCTCTTCCCAGGTCCTTTTCTGCGTATTTCTCGTATCTTTTTCATATCTTTCCGAGATTCACTTCCAAAGAGTCTCCGAAACCCTAATTCCTCCACGCGATTAGTATAAATAGGAGCCTTCGCTCCTCATATTTCTCACGCGAGTGTCCGCCCTTCTCTTCTCCCTTTGCATTCTAGACCTTTGTTCTTACTTTTTGGCGTCTACGTGCTTGAACTTTCGACCACGTACGCTCGGATCCTTCTGAGTACCAGCCTCGTTTGCATGACCGACCAATTTGACCAACTCCACATCAATCAACTTAATTAATCTAATCGTTTTCCTCTTACGAGGGCACTTTCTTTGCATTCGCGTCGAGCATCACTAATCGATATCTTAGTCCTTCTCGTTTCGTCAACATGTAAGTCTGAGGGTGTATAATCTCTCTTTTATTCATTGTATTTTAATTATTGTATCACAATTGTAAGGTTTATGTCGAAAATATCATTAAAACCGATTTCTAAAACCATGCTTTAAAACCTCTTTTTATGGATTTCCAGTAGATAACCGTCGAGAAAGGACGCAGCAACTGCTGCGCCTCTTCGAAGGAGCGCAGTACCTGCTGCGCCTCTTCGTGAGGCCGCCGCAGTTCCTGCTTCCTTTCTTCTTCGTTCGTCCTCTGTTATTCGTCGTGTCTACTTGTTTCGTTTGTTCCTTAATTCTTCGCCGTAATAGCATATAATTCACATGTATATCATTAATCATCATCATTAACATGTTTTCATCACAAATCCGACTTAAATCCCAAATAATCCAATATTTGCGGGTTTTCGTCATTAAATTCAATTCCGGGTTATAGAGATTCAATTCAACAATATTGGGTTTTTGGAATTCGTCTTTGATATAGTTTTCATTTGTCCTATCACATATTCGTCATTAATCCATTGTGTTTAACCTAATTAATTGATTTAATTTGTTTAGCTTGTTAATATCTTTCACTCCTGTAATTAATCCATCTTAATTCGTTTGCATTCGTTTCATCCATGTTTTGCTATTTCTATGACCCATTCATATGTAAATAACCCTATTAATCACTTCCATCCGAGTAAATAATTTTAATCGATCATTAAATTCATCAATGAATATTAAACAACACGCAATTCCGGCTTCACAGCAAAATTCAGGCCAGAACAGACGCAGCGTCTGCTGCGCCTATTCCAAAGGACGCAGCTCTGCTGCGCCTGTTCCGGGTTGAATTCTGTCTCTGAACTCCGTTTTTGCCTTGACCTAGTTATTAGTCTACGTTTAATTAACTATTATTCGTATTATCGCTTTCTGTTTTGTCGTAATACTTTCTTTTATTCTTTTCTCAAATTATCCGTTTTAAAAGTATTTTCGACATAAATCGCCTAATCCGTTGTAATTAATGTAATTTTCCTATTGTAATTTATAATTATTGTATTTCTCTTATTGCTTGAATGTTTTCACATGTAATCAATCTTAATTCCAACTTCGACCCAATTGTTTGCTAATTATGTGTCAACCGACTTAGTTAATTTTCACATGTTAGGATTAAAACTTGGATGTTGCATTGCATGCATATAGCCGACGATATATCAAGTACGAATAACTTCCCTAATCATTAGTAGAGGCCGCTATCGAGGCGGGCGGGATTAGGTGTTCGATCAAAAGAGCTTCCTAATACGTACCCTCACCCCTTACTCCAGATATCTGTGAACACCCGTGTTCATTGGCATCCACGAGAGTCATTCTAGACATAGAATGCTAAGGGTAACGATTGCTTAGTGTTCATGTCTTTACTTTGTGTCTTGACATGACACGAGGTATTCGAACGGTTCCAATTTCCCATAAAAATTGGTGGCGACTCCATACAAAAATGCAAACACTTGTTTCTCTTTTCCTCCCAAGCGCCCCTGTGGGCCCCCGCTGTCCACAGTTTGGCGACTCCGCTGGGGATAATACACTTACGTGTAGCAAGGGTGAAACTTGAACAAGGTTAGGGAATAGTTTGTACAAGACAATTGTCGGTTTTCATAACTCGGTCTTCCTAGACCGTTTTATTCGGCCTTCCTAGGCCCAACCCAACCCATTCGACCAATCGTCCCGTCTAAACGGTCCTAATTCTTATTTGAGCCTAAGGATGGATAGCGATTGACGTCATCCATACCATGATGCTTACTCTTGTTTGTATCAAGGGCCTTCACTACTTGAGGAAATGGACTAGGAATCGGCCTTACTCTTGTTTGGTACGAGCCTCTCGACAGAGTTCGGGTTTGATGGTTCGGTATGGCAACCTACCCTTTAAACCAAAACCCTTTTAAATGCACTCAGCATCTCGTTATAATGCTTGCATAAATGTGTGTACCTTACGTGATCACCATTTCTAAACAAAACCATGACAATTTTTCAAAAAATCAAAACCCCTTTTTTCAAACAAAATTTCGAAATAGGCCTTCAATTAGCGCAGAATCCGGTCAAAACTCTGTCCGTTTGTCGTGTCAAAATTCGGGCCACAAGCCCATTTCAAAACCTCACTTCGAGTCCACTCCTACAACTAGACTATAGTTGACTAGGACACACATTTTCAAAAACCTTGTCTTTCTTCAAAGCTCACTCAACACAAGTGGCACACACCCACTTCACGAGTCAAAAAATTTCTTTCTTTTAGCAAGTGTGTTAGAATGGTCGATCGTGTTTTGATTCGTCGTCGATCTCTTATCTAGTTTTTAAGATGCCTGGATCCAGCGAAACAAATCTCCACCAACTTCAAGATGGTAATGATCGAATCCTAGCCGCGCTAGCCCAAATGCAAGTTACCCAAGACCAAGTCTATGACCGCCTTGAGCTCATCGAAGGCCGTATCTATGCCGTAGAGGGAAGGTTGCCCCCTCATGAAAGTGAAGTAATAGGTGACTCTGATAATGAATCCAAGGATGAAAACCCTCTCATGAGGATGACTGTAGCTGAGAAAAGACTCTAATACTTAGAGGAGCAATTGATGTACCTAAAGAGGGATGACATTTATAGGGAGAACAATCGCAAGTATGAGGCCGTCAATTCCAAATTGCCAACCAACTTCAATATGACGGATATCCCTAAGTTCAAGGGACACGAGAACCCTTTGAACCACATCCGTGCCTTCAAGGATTATATGTCTATCAAAGGCATCAAACCCGAGATGTTCTTAAGGATCTTTCCTTCATCTCTTGACACCATCTCGAAGCAATGGTTCTACTCCTTAGATCACAAGAAGGTCGCTTCTTGGGAAGATGCCGCAATCGAGTTCTCTAAATAATATGCGGATTATGCCGAGATCCAAGTAAACATGCGTACTCTAGAGGTTCTTACCCAAAATGACAAAGAAGGATTCACCGACTTCCTAAGTAGGTGGAGGAAGACTAGCACCCAACTAGTTGAACGCCCGGATGAGGCTACCCTTGTGGAGAAGTTTGTGGATAATCTCAAACCCATCTATGCCAATCATTTGAGATACCAAAACATCAAAACTTTCAAGGACTTAACCGTACTAGGGACAAGGATTGAAGATGACATCCGTAAAAGACTCTTGTCCAAAACGGTAGGTCGAGGATATCAAGGTTCCACAAGTCGTTCATACGGCTCTACTAGCAAGACCGATGAAGTTAACCTTCTCTAGCCATCCAAGAAAAGTACCCCACCAAGGAAGTTCACAAATCTTGGGGACACTTACTCCAACGCTCTAAAACGATTAATGAAGCAAGGTAAACTCCAACCCATTGGACCTACTCTCGAACCCGAAAGGAAGTCCAAATTCTGGGACGAGAATTCGTACTGCGAATACCATAGGGGAAAGGGGCACGACACAGAAAAATGCTACAAGTTGAAAAACGTGTTTCAAGACATGATTGAAGATGGTCGACTACCAATACCACCGGGAGGTAAGCCCAACAACACTGAGAATCCTCTTGGAGTTCTGGTAATTACAAGTGATGAATCTACCTTAGATTGCTCGCATCTCATTTCCCCGAAAGAAGAGGTCATTAATGGGATATGGACGGATAGTGAGGAGGATGTCTATCTCCAAGATCTTCCCTTAATCAAAAGCGCCGAAAGCATCATAGATGAGATCATTGCCACGCTTGGGACTGCAGGAACCAACGCAAGACAGCAGAAAGGATGGAGAAAATCAATCAAGTGGACCAACAATCAAGGAAGACTCTTCAAGCTCACCACTGGAGAAGGAGAGATGTTCAAAGGAGAACCAGAAGACGATGAGTTCGAGTCGGAGTCGGAGTCAGAGTCGGAGTCTAGAGAAGTCATTAGAGAGTCTACTCCTGTCGTCATCCCCACTCCCTTTGTTTCTCCTAGCTTAGCTTCGAGTAGTCACAGTAGTTCGGGAAATGCCCCAACCACTGTCCCTTTGCCGCCACTGACCATGGATCAGTTGGCTTCTTTGTTTCAACTTTACTCAAATCTTAATATGAATAAATCAGGTTCTGCTTACTCTTTGTGTTATCTTGAGTGCAATTCTGTTTACGATGATACTGAGGATGACCAAGACCCAGACTTGATCGAAATACCTCCCTACGTAGCCAAAGAAATACTACAATAAGGGGAAGGAGGACCAGTAATAAAGGACACCGAACCCATCAATGTAGGAACCGAACTAGAACCCCAAGAACTTAGGATAGGGACTACCTTGAGCTCTACCGAAAGGGCCAATTTCATAGACCTCCTAAATGAATTCAAAGACATTTTCGCTTGGTCCTACAAAGACATGCCAGGGGTCGACAGGGATATCGCCGAACATAGAATTCCGATTAAGCCAGGTTTCAAACCTGTAAAACAGAAGCTTCGACGAATGAGAACAGAATGGGCTCTAAAGATTAAGGAAGAAGTTGACAAACAATTCAAAGCCGGGTTCATCAAAGTTTCTGAGTATTCTGACTGGGTAGCTAACATAGTACCCGTACCCAAAAAGGATGGGAGAATCCGTGTTTGTGTTGACTTTAGGGACTTAAACAAAGCAAGTCCAAAAGACGACTTCCCTCTACCTCACATCGACATATTGGTAGACAATACCGCTGACCACGCGTTACTATCCTTCATGGATGGGTATGCGGGTTATAATCAAATCAAAATGGCCATGGAAGATATGCATAAGACCGCATTCGTCACTCAATGGGGAACCTATTGCTATACGGTAATGCCGTTTGGATTGATCAACGTCGGAGCTACATATCAACGCACCGCAACTACACTCCTACATGACATGATGCATAAAGAAGTTGAGGTATACGTAGATGACATGATTGTCAAATCCAAGGAAAGAGAGGGACATATTGCGAACCTTCGCAAGTTCTTCGCAAGGCTACGAAAGTACAACATGAGACTCAATCCTCAGAAATGCACATTCGGGGTAACATCTGGCAAACTCCTGGGATAAGTTGTTAGCCAACGAGGTATAGAAATAGATCCTTCCAAAATCAAAGCTCTGATCGAAATGCCACAACCTCAAACAGAAAAAGAAGTCAGAGGATTCCTGGGAAAAGTGCAGTATATAAGTCGATTCATATCGAAACTTGCGATGATTTGTGAGCCTATCTTCAAGAAGCTCAAGAAAACAGACCACACCATGTGGGATGATGATTGTCAGAAAGCGTTCGACCAAATCAAAGAGATATTGGCTAAACCACCAGTGCTCATGCCACCACAACGAGATCAACCTCTTGGTTTATATCTCATAGTAACCGAAACGGCCATGGGTGCCATGCTGGCTCAAACTGTAGGAAGTGAAGAAAGAGCTATCTACTATCTTAGTAAGAAGTTCTTGGAGTACGAGTGCAAATACTCACAACTCGAAAAGACATGCCTCGCTCTTGTGTGGGCAACGAAGAAGCTACGCCATTACATGCTTAGCTACTCCGTCAAAATATACTCCAAAATGGATCCAGTCAAATACCTCTTTGAGAAACCCGTCCTCAACGGACGTCTAGCAAGATGGACCCGATGCTCTCGAATTCGACCTCAAATACGTGCCACCGAAAGTTATAAAAGGTCGCGCGTCGCCGAATTTTTCGCAGAAAATCCTATCAATGACGCACAAACAATAGATACTTGGTCATTTCCAGACGAGGATATTCTCCAAACCGATGTAGACTCCGGGACTGTACTTTGATGGAGCATCGAACTTAAGAGGATTCGGAATAGGAGTGTTGCTCATTTCTCTGGAAGGCGAGCATACACCAATTCTTTGTCAAACTCGACTTCGAGGTGACAAACAATGCTTTGCGAGAATACGAAGCTTGTCTCATTGGACTACAAGCGGCAGTGAGCTTAGGCATTAAAAACCTCCGAGTACATGGGGATTCATCACTGATCATCAACCAAGTTACAGGATCTTGGAAAATCTGAAGCGAAAGCCTTGCACCTTATCAGGCTAGAATAGACCAAGTCGCTCAATTCTTTGATCACGTAACCTACCTATACCTACCTCGGGAAGAAAATCAATTTGCAGACGCTCTTGCGAAACTTGCATCTTTGATTAATATACCGGATCACAGGGTGGAAATGCCTTTGTGCATCGAAGGACGGTCAGAGCCGGCTTATGTCCACCAAATCACCGATGAAGAAGAGATCGCGCAGGAACCCTGGTTCCAAGCAATCCTGAATTTTAAGCTTAATGGTACCTATCCACCGGATATGGACAAGAGGGGACAACGCGCTATACGCCTACTAGCTTCCCAATACGTTCTCATGCAAGGAGAATTATACAAAAGAACACCTCTTGGTGTAGTCCTACGTTGCCTTGATCATTCACAGGCACGAAAGGTGATGGAAGAAGTCCACGACGGAGAATGCGGTCCTCACATGAGTGGGCCCATGATGGCGAAGAAAATCACACGTTTGGGATATTATTGGACCACAATGGAATCCGATTGCATCAAATACGTAAGACATTGCCACAATTGCCAAATCTTCGGGAATGTACATCATGTCCCTCCTTCATTGCTCTATACAATGACATCCCCTTGGCCATTTTCTGCATGGGGAATTGACATAATCGGAAAGATAACCCCAGCCGGAACAGGAGGTCACTGTTTCATCCTAGTAGCAATTGACTATTTCACCAAATGGGTAGAAGCGGCTTCCTACACTAGTCTTACAGCTAAAAATGTGGCAAAGTTCATACAAAACAACATCATCTGTCGATATGGTTGTCCACATGAGATCATTAGCGATAACGGATCACATTTCCAAGCTGAGACCGAGCAATTGCTAGCCAAATACAAGATTAATCACCACCACTCTTCGCCATATAGGCCACAGACTAACGGCGCGGTAGAGGCGGCAAACAAGAATGTTGTCACGATTCTCAAGAAAATGATTGACAACTATAGAGATTGGCCAAGCAAGATACCCTTTGCTTTGTGGGGGTATCGTACATCTGTTAGGACGCCCACTGGGGCCACCCCTTTCTATTTGACCTACGGCATGGAAGCTGTACAACCAGTCGAGCTAGAAATACCATCCTTGCGTATTTTACTCGAAAGTCAAATCCCGGAAGCCGATTGGAAGAGGGATAGATATGAAGAACTCGTCCTCCTGGATGAACGTAGGCTACACGCCTTGCATAATGTCCAAGCATATCAAGCACGTATCAAACGAGCTTTCAACAAAAGGGTTAGGCCAAGAAACATCAAAGAGGGAGACTTAGTACTTAAATCGGTTAGAGCTCTTTTACCTGTTGACCCACGGGGAAAATTAAAACCTAATTGGGCCGGACCATTTCTAGTCAAATCCATACTCCCAGGGGGTGCGGTTAGAATCACAGACCTAGATGGGAATGAGTTTTCGAACCCAACAAACCTTGACCAACTAAAACGGTACTATGCCTAGAATAAGAACGAAAACGCGCCTCGCGTAATCCCACGTATCGCTCTTGTGGCACTAAATAAACGGCCCCTGGCCAAGCTGAAATAAGCTAATGTCACTGTGCTCTTGCATTTTGACAAATTCGTCATCCTCGTATCATCAAACAAACTAAATTCGCACCTTCAGAGTAAGCAAAAGCTCATGCTTATTTTCTAAGTTCATTACAAGCTCTTGCTTAGAACAATTATTCTTTTACATTTACTCGAACTACGCGCAAGGGTTTGATTTCATTTTTTTAAGTGAATACGTAGGCAATCCTTCACAGGATTCAACCCATTATACCTAAAATGTAAATAGAAGGACATTTGCATTGCATTTGAAATTCGACAAGAATAATAAATAGAAAATCACAACGGTTTCATAACCATTTAACCTTTTTTTATTTTTTTATTTCATTCATTTTCTAATAATAATAGTAAGCTACATAATAAAAAATAGAATAGGCTAGGATTCTAAAAACCCCACCTTTTTATTACAACAACAAATAATAATAATCAAATAATAAATAAAGACTCGGGCTATTCCTCCATCTTCCCCTTGCCCTTGTCATTCTTATCATATTTCTTGTCACGGCCTCGAGCCGGACGCTCTTGCGCCACTTCAGACCTAATAACCAACGGTCTTTCTCGAGGCCTAGCTTTTCCATTCTTGCCAATCACCATTTCCGCGACAGGAGTAGTCTTTGGTTTCTTCGAAGGATGAGCAACTTGAAACCCGGCTTCTTCCTCTCCCTCTGTCAGATGCTTCTCCTTCTCTTTCTCTACCTCGCGCACCTTGTAGTCAACGGGCTCGCGCTTCCTCAGTCTCTCGCGCTCTTCCGGAGTAGTAGCCTTTCTCCATCTCAGATAAGAATCCGACACCCACAAGGCATTGGCGGAGAAATTCAAGTACCACATGTTTCTTTGAGCCCATTTAATGGCCCACTCTCTTCGGCTCTCCGTAGTAAGCGCCATAGCAGTCTGCGGGACGGTATCAAGCCTCGGGATCATCTGCTTCAGCCCAAATTGTCTCATCAGCCTTTCCGGGAAGATGCACACCATAAACTCCAATCCAGGAATGCGCACGGACCTAGTGGGATCCAAAGAAGACACTCCAGTGACGGATTTGAGGTGCCACCATGGTACGACCCATCTAATCAGCGGGCCATCGTCGCTCTTCAGCTTGTTCTTCCAGTAATCACAGACCCGAGTGAAGTCCACCATGTACAACCTCGTCCTCATTGCAATCGAGCGGGCATAATAGGAAAGCACATGAACTGGGGGCTCGATCAATCGGAGCCGTTCCATAAGCCAAACCTACCAAAAGCGGGTATTAGACATAAAAAAAACGAAAAAAAAAATGTCTTTTACCTGCAGAATGATGGGACTCCCCAAATACGGTAGATCGCGGTTGGATTTCCTACTATCCAAGCCCAAAATAATCTCTCCTAAGCATAAGCAAGCTGGGCTCCTGCGCAGCTCCATCTGCTCAACAAGGCCCAGAAAGACGGGGATCACCTCTCAAGTCTTCATCAACATGCCCTTGGAAGACATACACGTGCAACAAGCAAAAGCCAAATGCCCTCCGCCTAGAAACATGAGAAACGGTGGGGTCGGCCCTGTTGATGAATCGATCTATGAAGTCCAGCATTCTCACGCCCTTCGAGGTAACTAGACGGTCCACCTCAAGTCTAGTCAATCCAAGCAAGTCTCTAAATTTGCTCTTGTACCCTTGCGAAGTAGAAGGAATGGCAGGCAAGTGTTCGGGATCCCACCCACCAATAGCAGCAATTTCTTCAGGAAATGGGCAAATATCACCTCCAGGGAACGCAAAAACATGGTAATTCGGGTCCCAATAGTCAAGGCAAGCATCCAAGAACGGTTTAACAACCTTGATGAGTTTTAAACTCAACAAAGACCCAAGATTATAAGCACCCATATCATGTTTCTCCATGTTCGAAAATTCGTTGGTCCATTCCTTCAAGCGGATCTCCAAAGTATTCATGATGAAAAAATTATTTTGAGAATTTTATGTAAGTAGACGAAGAAGAGACGGAAGATTTGTATGAATAAAAGCTCCATCGACGTTTCTATTTATACTAATTTCTGTTTCCAAAAATCCATCAGAACAGAACACCTTGGGAACAGCGCAGACTGCTGCGCGCCTCTTCAAAGGGACGCAGCTCATGCTGCGCCTCTTCCTCAGCTTCACTTCTGTGATTTTCCACGTTGGATCTTTCCTAATTCCATGACGAATAATTTCCTATTCCTACGGGTTATTATTTTGGTAAATACGAGAAGATTACCATGTTTCAGGTTTCCTAATTTCGCGGGCACGCATTTCGAGGCGACATCGACATTTTTGCCATTTTATCACACTTGTATATTTTCATTTTAGGAAGAAATTTTCATTTTAATTCATCATTTTAGAGAATAATTTTCGTTTGAATTCATTTTGGTTTTATATTTCTCATTTAATTCATTTATCTTACCGAATCTCAACATTTATATATTAGTTTCAATTTCTTAATTTCATTTCTACATTTCTAACTTATAGATTTCTATTTTTTTCTTTTTTTTTTAGGGAGTAACCCTCCCTACCGTCCGGTCATTTCTGGCAAAATTTTTGCATTTTTTGCATTCTTTTGAGTCACTCGTTTTGCGCTAATTAAAGCCATATGTATATATAAATGTATGCTTTGCGTGTTTTCTATGTAAATTTCGGCAGCATGACGGCGTAAACCGTCATCTACCAAACCTGTTCAAAGCTAACCTGCAGATACAAGCAACACAACCCAGCAACAAAGGCACTCAGGCCGTCGTATATACGCCAAACAAAGGAAATGTACAACAAACTGGGGGCTCGAGCCCCAAACAAAGTCCAAATATGTTCAAAATCAAGGTCCAAATGTACAAATGTACAAAATACGGCCAACAAACAAAAAACTACACAAAACTACTGCTGGGCGCCCTCCAACTCTGCAACTCTTGCCGCAAGAACGGCGATCTCGACGTCCCGAACCTCGAGCTCCCTCAACAAGCGAGCTATCTCCTCTCGAGACTGGGTCAACTCTCGCTCCAGCTCGCGGTCACCCTGTGAACAATAAATTGGCTCATGTCAATCAATTCAAGCAAAATCGGAAAATCAAAAATCAAAAATGAAATAGGCATAAGGTTCATACCTGACGACCTCGACCGCCGACAAATGCCTCGACGGCAGTAGCTCGCAGCCGGTTGGCCACCCTCCACAACGCCACAAACCGAGACGGCGCAACCTGCATTTTCAAAAAGAAATTCTCAACAATTGAACAAACTCAATCAAATGTGTTCTTACACAAAAGTTTCAAGTTAGAGGCTCACCCTCCGAATCAGATGCTGCCAATCGTTCAGGCCAGCATCCGTCACAACTACGTCAAAGTCACGCAGCTCGGAGATCGTCGTCCTCCCGGTCGCGTCAGTGTACTCGAGGGTCTCGGGGTACTCTGGGGGCTCGATGCTCGCCGCCTCGACCTCCTGCAAAGTCAAATGGTTCCCATTAATCAATGATCTTTCATCGTAATTCTCAAAATCAAATCAAGAGGAAGAATAAAAGATGCTCACCACTACCGGCCAGTACGCCAACCTCCCGTAAAGGAACGCCGAGTAGTCCTCGCCAGGAAGAAGAAGGTCGTCACCACTGGCACCAGCCAAGTCCGCCTCCCTCTCAGCCTCAGAAGGCTCCCTAAACATCGTCCTGGGAGGATCGACGGGAACCGTCAACACGTCTCGAGAGCACTGACGAGCCAAGCGCTCGCCCAAGTACCACACAGGACCCATCGACGTCCTCAACAGCAGTCGGCTCGAGCTCCTGGGTCGAAGGACCTCAGCCACGAAAGGAGGCGCTCTAGCGTACTCCGCCCAAGGTCTGGGCAGCCACTGTGACAAGATAAACAAAGATCATCCCTATGATCCATTGAAAGACAGTGAATATAAGTAGGACATTTACGCTGTCCAGCTGAAGAACGTTCACGTCCCGCCAGTAGACGTTGTGAGAAGAACGCTTGCTCTTCGTCCGGCACATCACCCTATCCCTCACTACGGGATAGGCCTTCTCCAGCGGCTCCGTCCTCTTGGGCGCGAGGCCCGGGAAGTAAGAGTACACCCACGCCTGTAAAGCAGAATAATCAATGACGATCTTTCGTGATTTGATAAAGAAGGGAATTTATTTTGGTCTAAAGGAAGGTTCATACCTCCAGCAGTAGTCCAGGCCCGACAGCACCAGGAGAAGCCCCTTCTCCATCAACTCCGGACGAACCATGGCCCTCATGAAGCGGATGAGGACTGCAAAACCAGCAGTGACCCAGTCCCAACGCCCTAGGGAACTCAGGTCAGAGAGGAAGGGAAGAAGCTTCGTCGACATGACCTATCGCCCTTGTCTCCGAGGTAAATCGAAGACGAAACCACCGAGCCACAAACGAGCCCCTGCTTTCGGTGACACGGGGAGGAGGAGCCGTCTCCCTCCCGTCAATCGTCACCAGCGCCGGGATCTTTCCCGCAAAGTAGTCTCGAACGTAGGAACTGGGTATCAAACTCGGCACTGTAACAGCAGCCTTCGGCGACAAATTCCAGCCGATCAACCTCCTCGCCTCGGCCGAGTCCACCCTCATGGCAGTCTCCGACCAGAAATCATGCCGTAGTCCTCCAGAGTGACTCCCACCTCACCGAAAGGCATGTGGAACGTGGAAGTCGTGTCCCAGAATCGGTCTAAGAAAGCGCGGACCAGGCTAAGGTTAGCCCGCAGCTTCCTCTTCGCGATGTCCCTCCAGACCTGCATCAAAGGACCGAACGCTCCACGCTCGATCATGGCCCGCTCCTCCGCCGACAGCCGCTCGTAGTGCTCCATCGCTGTCGTGTAACCCGAGAACGACCTGATGTTCCCGGCCTCCTATTGTGATTTGAAATGAAAGCTATCTTTAGTTTTGAATGAAATTTGAAAGGAATTTGAACAAATGAATGAAAGAGGATGAGTAATGAGTAGTGAATTCCTATTTACCAAACTCTTCACCGTCCTGTAGGACAGGTGACCCTCTGCAGCCCACAGCAGGTGCCTGCTCTCCCAAGTCTCAGCCCACGTAGGAGCTCCTCTCAACTGACGACCTCCTCGCCCAAAGTTGGCCCGTCTCGGGGCCGCCTCCTCCTCGACAGCCTCCTCCTCTTGGACCTCGTCCCCAGCAGCCATCACCGCAGCGGTGAAGGCCTGCTCTAAAGCCTCCTTGACAGTAGCACCATCTATCTCCATGGGAGCTCTCCCAGAAGTAGAAGCTACATCACCTGCAACATTAAAGCAAATTTAGGCCGCGTCACGTGACGACAAGCCTTGTTTAAGGGATTTTCGAGCCTTTGGAAGCCCTGAAATCGCTCTTTTCTTGCCATCCTTGGCCATATTCCCACCTACCCGATCACTCGTGTGGTAATTTGGGTCAAGTCAAGCCTAATCTGAAGCCTAGTTCCGGGTTCGAGCCGAAATTTCGGCAGCATTTCGTTATAACAGCGGTTATGCCCTAGAAAAGTGTCCTGAAAAAGCTATCACAAACCAAAATTCCGAGATGATAGAAAGTTTACCTATCATTCAAGGATTCCAAATATCATGTTTCATCGCAAATAGGCAATCCTAAGGCTATTTTCGAAGCCATTTACGGTTTAGCTGTAAAACCGTCTCAAATTTCATTCAAAGGCTCAAAACTCAACGAAAATTCGAGACAAATACATGGTTATGTTCCTAATATTAACTATTATTCATTTCTAATGTCAATTTGACAAGGCAAATGCGTTTGGGGGAAAAGCCCCAAAATTTCGATCAAATGGGTCATAAACCCTAATTTTTTCGGCTCAAAATTGAGTAAATATAGACGATTAATGCAAGAATGAGACACATACCTCGATTAGTCATGATTAATGCAAGCTTTTGGATCAAACCTTGGCGAAAATGGTGAAGATTTGAGAGAAAAATTGTGTGATTTGTGTTTCGAAATAATGAACATAAACCTCTGATTATCGCGTTTTTACGCAGAAATAACACTTTGGGGAATAGACACAGCAGGCGCTGCGCCTCTTCTAAGAGACGCAACTCTTGCTGCGCCTCTTCCTTGTGTTCCCTCCATACGTATTTTCAAAAATTCGTTATGAATTCGTTATTTGTGGGCCCATCTTTGGTGCGCCTCTTCCCCGATGCTATTTTATTCTTTTGGTCCGTTTGACGATTTTCTTTCGTTCTGGCCCGCATTTCCAAGCCAGCAGCAGACTGTCGCACGTTATTTATTCCTTCCAAGACCTTTTGCTTGTCGCAACAAGCATTTATTCCTTCACAGAATTCGACACACCTTGATTATGTCTCCAGCGAGAGTAAGCGGATACACTTTCCCTCTCATGACAAGAAGAATAATTCCCAACCATGTGTCCAACGAGAGTAAGCGGACGTACTGTCCCTCTCAAGACATGAGGTTTGACATCTACCTAAGCAGATTTCCCCTCAGCAGTTCCCGCCTGTGTCCTGCTACTCGCAATTGTTTCTCGAAGACTACCCAAGCAGTTCTCTCAGCAGTTCCCGCTTGTGTCCTACTACTCACAATATTTCGTGTTTCCCCGCGGAGTTCGACAAAGGAGTCGTTCTCCAGAAGTTCCCAAACCAATAGAGTTCTTATACCCAAGCTTTAGTTACCCCTTAAGTTGAACTTATATTTGGCCTCCTTCCCGTCGATGCTTTTCTTTAGGGCCCCACACCCTAGCACAATCCTTATATATCCTTTAGGTCTTACCCTTAGCTCCCATGCTCAACCTTAGCTCCCACGCACCTCCGGAAGCATCTCGAGAAGAAGTCTCAGGTATGGTCTCTTCTTATGGCTGGCGAGCCTCCTTACGTAGTCTAATGGACTTTAAACGACCCTCCCCGATAGTCGACAGACTCTAAAAAGTTCCCGACGACAGGTCCTTGGCTCAGACCCCTTGAGCCGCCTCGCGTCGCCATAGTCGTCGAGTTGTAATCTTCGATTGACTGATGGCTATACTTTGACTTTCGCCTTGTCCAAGCCTCGGTCAAAGTGGGGGCTCAGAGATACCTCATTTTCGCACCTCTCGCAAACCACCCGGTGATGATTGGGCAGCATGTTTGGTACGCGGAACGATTTGTGACAATTCGTAAGATTATCGTCAAGTGATTGCTCAAATATTAATGTCTACCTCTTAGTTGTCATCTACGTCCCGATACGGTCGTTTTGTGATAATTAAAGTACATTCGAGTCGGGCCTAAAACCATCTCCATTTTTCGATAACCGTTAAATCCGAGTCGAATGTTTGGAATGTTAGGATATTTCTATTCCATATTTCATAATTTTTATCTTTTGGTAAACAATTTCCCGTAATATTCACATAAGATATTAAGAAAAATCAAATTATTCCGTCCTACCATAACTTAAACACGGAAATCTTTCTTCCGCAGGAGGAAACCCCTTGGGAACAGACGCAGTAGGTGCTGCGCCTCTTCTAAGAGACGCAGTGACTGCTGCGCCTCTTCCCAGGTCCTTTTCTGCGTATTTCTCGTATCTTTTTCATATCTTTCCGAGATTCACTTCCAAAGAGTCTCCGAAACCCTAATTCCTCCACGTGATTAGTATAAATAGGAGCCTTCGCTCCTCATATTTCTCACGCGAGTGTCCGCCCTTCTCTTCTCCCTTTGCATTCTAGACCTTTGTTCTTACTTTTTGGCGTCTACGTGCTTGAACTTTCGACCACGTAAGCTCGGATCCTTCTGAGTACCAGCCTCGTTTGCATGACCGACCAATTTGACCAACTCCACATCAATCAACTTAATTAATCTAATCGTTTTCCTCTTACGAGGGCACTTTCTTTGCAGTCGCGTCGAGCATCACTAATCGATATCTTAGTCCTTCTCGTTTCGTCAACATGTAAGTCTGAGGGTGTATAATCTCTCTTTTATTCATTGTATTTTAATTATTGTATCACAATTGTAAGGTTTATGTCGAAAATATCATTAAAACCGATTTCTAAAACCATGCTTTAAAACCTCTTTTTACGGATTCCAGTAGATAACCGTCGAGAAAGGACGCAACAACTGCTGCGCCTCTTCGAAGGAGCGCAGTACCTGCTGCGCCTCTTCGTGAGGCCGCCGCAGTTCCTGCTTCCTTTCTTCTTCGTTCGTCCTCTGTTATTCGTCGTGTCTACTTGTTTCGTTTGTTCTTTAATTCTTCGCCGTAATAGCATATAATTCACATGTATATCATTAATTATCATAATTAACATGTTTTCATCCCAAATCCGACTTAAATCCCAAATAATCCAATATTTGCGGGTTTTCGTCATTAAATTCAATTCCGGGTTATAGAGATTCAATTCATCAATATTGGGTTTCTGGAATTCGTCTTTGATATAGTTTTCATCTGTCCTATCACATATTCGTCATTAATCCATTGTGTTTAACCTAATTAATTGATTTAATTTGTTTAGCTTGTTAATATCTTTCACTCCTGTAATTAATCCATCTTAATTCGTTTGCATTCGTTTCATCCATGTTTTGCTATTTCTATGACCCATTCATATGTAAATAACCCTATTAATCACTTCCATCCGAGTAAATAATTTTAATCGATCATTAAATTCATCAATGAATATTAAACAACACGCAATTCCGGCTTCACAGCCAGAATTCAGGCCAAGAACAGACGCAGCGTCTGCTGCGCCTATTCCAAAGGACGCAGCTCTGCTGCGCCTGTTCCGGGTTGAATTCTGTCTCTGAACTCCGTTTTTGCCTTGACCTAGTTATTAGTCTACGTTTAATTAACTATTATTCGTATTATCGCTTTCTGTTTTGTCGTAATTCTTTCTTTTATTCTTTTCTCAAATTATCCGTTTTAAAGGTATTTTCGACATAAATCGCCTAATCCGTTGTAATTAATGTAATTTTCCTATTGTAATTTATAATTATTGTATTTCTCTTATTGCTTGAATGTTTTCACA
This sequence comes from Silene latifolia, assembly GCF_048544455.1. Classification (NCBI taxonomy): domain Eukaryota; kingdom Viridiplantae; phylum Streptophyta; class Magnoliopsida; order Caryophyllales; family Caryophyllaceae; genus Silene; species Silene latifolia. The sequence continues at coordinate 26,850,627 of NC_133534.1, forward strand.
TGTAATCAATTTTAATTCCAACTTCGACCCAATTGTTTGCTAATTATGTGTCAACCGACTTAGTTAATTTTCACATGTTAGGATTAAAACTTGGATGTTGCATTGCATGCATATAGCCGACGATATATCAAGTACGAATAACTTCCCTAATCATTAGTAGAGGCCGCTATCGAGGCGGGCGGGATTAGGTGTTCGATCAAAAGAGCTTCCTAATACGTACCCTCACCCCTTACTCCAGATATCTGTGAACACCCGTGTTCATTGGCATCCACGAGAGTCATTCTAGACATAGAATGCTAAAGGTAACAATTGCTTAGTGTTCATGTCTTTACTTTGTGTCTTGACATGACATGAGGTATTCGAACGGTTCCAATTTCCCATAAAAATTGGTGGCGACTCCATACAAAAATGCAAACGCTTGTTTCTCTTTTCCTCCCAAGCGCCCCCGTGGGCCCCCACTGTCCACAGTTATGCATATTCAACGGGCTTTAGACAAAGGACTTGACACGACATCGACTCACTAGGATGCAAGACGATAGACTGACGCAAAGCTGACCTAGATTTGACGCGACCCAGGGGATGACCTTGACAAAATTTGCTTAAGTATGCGCAACCCCTAGCCAAGTGTGGGTGACAATGCGTATCAGTTCCAAAGGTAGAATAATTGAGAGAATGATGAAGGCATATAAATGAAAGGTATGAGCCATGGATCAGCTATCTACTTGGACATCTTTTGACACCGTTTGCTGTAAAAGAGACCCCTCTTGAGGCACGATAGCTTGGAGAATCGATCTAAGACCTTTGTCATTGTCTGGACCAAGAACTAGCTTGACTCAAATGAGACTCGAAGACCAAAAAGGAGGATGAAGGAAGGGTGGCATCTCGGAAGAGAATCCCCCAGGATGAGAAGATAACTCCGGAATTTGGAAAAAAAGGAGTCTGGGCGACAATAAGGAGCCCCCAGTAAAGAGGTAAAAATGGAAATTGTGGTTGGAAGGTTGAAATTGAGGTTGAAAGTTGATAATTGAGGTGGTTGATGGTTGAGGTTGAAAGTTGATAATTGAGGTTGAAAGTTGGGATGGTTGTGTCCTTGAGGACTGCCTACGTATTCACGTGAAGTGAAATTGACAGGGCTGTCGTATACCTATCAAAAATAACTAACTAAACAACCTATATAGCTAGGGAAGTCAGGTCGATCTCCTCAGGGAGGCAAGATATCTGTAAGAGTCCGTCTATTTGGTCACAAAATAGGGGGTGTTTAAATTGGTTTTCTAAACTAAAAGGTTTAAAGGAAGAAAAGCAGAGAAAAGAGCGATAAAGGCAAAAAAAGGGTGATAAACTATCAATAAAGAAGGGACATGTCAGGATTTCGGTTCACTACGGTAGTCCAGTGACTCAACTGTAAACAACTTAGATAAATTACCGCGAGACGGATATGGAAAGGTCCTTCCAGTCCACTTTCTATCCTAAATTACCACTAACTTAACTTCCGTCCTCGTCAGGGTAGCCTACTGTTCATAGCAGGTTTATTTAGTCCAATCTTCCGATCTATGATTAAATTTAACCAGATTAAAAGGGTGACTCAGAAGCGTGCACTCAACTAAGTCGGTAAATATAGTTATATTGTTATGGTGACAGAATCTCACAAATAATTCATCTAACTTGTTCACTACATCGTCACATTTCTACCGTAGATCCCCTAATCCCAACATGAAACAAGTTTAGCTACTCATATCGCTATTAATACTGTCAATACTAACAACAAATAAATAACCAATATTCGACATGATAAAATGATAATAAAAATGCATAAAAGGAAATTAGGGCAGAAATTAAATGAGACAAAACAAGAAATTAAAATGAACAAATAAAGGATTAATATTAAAGAGGTAGAAAGAGATTACAATCGAAAGAATTCGGCGTAAAGAACAAGCAAATCCGAGCGAAATAACCCCGAAAATAAAGTTACAGTGAAGAAGAGAGTGTACGCAGTCTTGGAAAATGATAGATGATATAAAAGATGCTAATAACCTCGTTATTGTAAGCTTAAATAGAAAATAAACTAAGTTCAATAACTAAAACAAGTTCACGGGCTAATTAAAGCCCACGAAAGCCTAAACCACTCGATCGAGTAGTTTGAAACCACTCGATCGAGCAAAACTCCAGATAATCTACTCGATCGAGTAGAATTGTTACTCGATCGAGTAACCTCTCTTTCCAGCTCTTCTTGATCGAGTAGAAATCCACTCGATCGATCAACCAAGGCTACAGAAACCACTCGATCGAGTAATAAAACCACTCGATCGAGTATTTTTCCTTCGAATCAGCCCAAACTCGTGCCCGACTGCCTCGTAAATCGTGCCTTTACGCTTCCCAATGCAGGAACTCACTCCGAAAAATCCCGTCTCCTCAAAATGCATGGAAAAAGGACGAAAAATGGTACGATTCCACTACTTTCGCGTTCATTTCTACAAAACGGACAAAACGAACCAAAGTAGCCAATTCGGGGGCAAAATGCAATATAAACAGTATGAAAGTACATAGAAATACGTGCTAAAATAGACTAAAAAGTCTATATAAAATGCACGTATCAAATCTCCCCAAACCGAACTTTTACTCGTCCTCGAGTAAACTAAAATGCAACTAATGGAACGGAAATGAAAACTCAGAGCTAGCTTAACTTGTCTACTTGAACCAATTTAATGCAACAAAAATTAACAGTCATAGCTAAGCAGTCAATACGCAAACGAGTTATAAGCTGTTCAGAAATATAGCCAACCTATCGACCTTACTAGACCAACAAAATCGGACTCTCACGTGGTCACTCTTCTCTCATGAAGTAAAGGGTGAATGTTATATGTAAAAGAGAGAAGAAGAAACAGTCACCCATCTAACTGCGACCTACATAGCATGCATGCAACAAAAATGAAAGACGATTCAAGTATTAATGCACACACTCCAACCATTAATGTCCGTCACAGCCGAGGGCTTACAAATAATATGGGAATAGTGAGGTTCAGGTGACAAAAGGCAAAACAAGTTATGGTAATGTGGAGATAAAAGCGTCAAACTAGTTCCTAACAGGACCATATAAAACCATCCGAATCTCAACTGACTGAAAAACAAAGTACAAGTGCCCTTCAATTGGCACACAACTCACTAATCTCATACACAATCTCCTCAAAAATATGGAATAAAACGGAGGAGTGAGACCGTCACAAGATAGAAATGAATGCAGACGGACTCAAATGAAAAACCAGCTCAATTTTTTTTCAACTTTTCATTCTTCCTGGCTTTCACTGTATAACATGATTTCTTTTTTTTTTCTATTTTCATTTTTCATTTTTTTTTCTTTCTCTTCTTTTCTTTTTCACGTTTTTCTCATCTTTTTTTTTCAATTTCATTTTTTTTTATTTTCTTTTTCTCCTTCCTCTATTTACACCAACTCCGATCAAATATACACGGGCCAAACTGCAGACGGAAAAATATACCACAAAAGGACATACTAAACTAGCTTGACTAGGCGGGCTCAGTTTGGGATGTAGCAAATGGGTCTAAAAGGCAAGTTTTGGCTTAAGTGGAGCTAAATGGGTGAAAAATATAAGGAAAAGGAAAATTGCAAGCACCTCCCTGCATGTGACACCGACCACAAACCCGAATGTGTGCATTTGACAAGAAATCGAACGTCATAAAAGTGCAAAAATGATGAACATGCTATGCAAGGAGTACTACTCTCAATTCCTAATGAACTGGTCATGAATGTCACCAGTTATGAGCTCTAAACCTCAGAAATTGTAAAGTAGGTTGCCAATTTATCAGGTCAAGTCTAAACAGTCAGCTATATTTGAACAAAAACTCGTAGACTATGCGTATGACAAAGCTAATAACTATCAACAGAAGTGCAAGGCTCAAGTAGAAATGATAAGTTATAGTGCCATATCATCACGGAAATCTACCGTTCCGACTCAACCTATATGCAAAAATAAACGTGAAAATTTTTGAATTTTTTTTTGAAGTTTTCTAATTTTTTTTGGTTTTTTTATTTTTAATGAAATAAATAAACAATACAAGCTGAAATAAATAAACGTGAATGCAAAACAAATGCAAATGCAGACTTAAAAGGATGCAATACTCTCCCCAAACCAAAACAGACAACGCCCTCGTTGTCCTCCAGCATACACCAGCAGATATATACAGGGGAACGGGAATATACAACCAATAAAGAATAAAAAATAATAAAATAAAAAGGAGACATAAATAAAAGAGTGAGATATACATACAAAACACGAACTTCCCCAAACCAGCCAGAAAACTGGGGAAGTGAGTAGACCAGCAGCTACTCGTCAGCCTCCTCGTCACTGTCACGCACGTCCTCCACCGTCACCGTGAAGTCCGGGTCCACCTCCCGCTCTCTCTTCCTTCTCTGCTCAACTCGAGCTCTCTACGCCCCCGCCGCCGGGTCCTCGTCCTCGTCCTCCTCCTCCTCAGCAGACTCCGGGTACCACTTAGCTGGGTACCGGTAAAAGGAAGGGTGGGGCCAACCCTCTGGGATCGGACGGTGTCGACTCATGTGATACTCGTATAGAGGGAACAAAGTCAAAGCTAAGTCCCGCTCCATACGAGCATGTCTCTCTGCAATCTCAACTAACAAACCGTCACGGCGCCCTTGGTCTATGACCGAGGACGCCTCAAAAGGTGGTGGAGGGACAAAATTAGCCGGTAAGACCGGCTGTGTCTGTGTCTGGGTCTGGTCGGCGGGTGCGGGAGTAGGATTAGGAGTAGGGGTCGGGATGGGTGTAGGAGTGGCCGTGGAAGGTTGGCCGCTCCCATAAGGTGTGGACCCCTCTCCGGTCTCAAGTCTGCGCCGCTTCTTAGCGGCGGGTAAAGTAGTAGGTGGGCGGACCTGGAGGTGGTAGTCAGGTAGTGGTGGAAGTCGGGCGCCCCGTGCGACAGTAGGAAAAGAGGCTAGACGGGGGAGAGTGGTACAAAGTAAGTCCACGGACAAGGAACTGTCTATCTTCCAAGTCCGGTAGTCTGTGGTCAGCCAATGTTGAGAAAGCATGGCATCTAGGCTCAGATACCTCTCTCCCTGGAGGTACGGTAAGTCACGATGCCAGACAGGGAAAAGGGAGCGGGCAAGAATGGTGGCTATGCCACCGCATACAATAGATCCCGTGACCTTCTCCCCCTGGGCCTGGAAGTACTGGGCAGTCAGATAGGCAATGTTGAGGGTAAAAGGACCCTCGCAGTCAATGTTCAGGTAACCGCCTAAGATGTAGAGCTCGTTGTTGTTGATGTTGTTTGGCTCCCTACGACCAAAAATGGTGCTCCCCATCAATCTAAGAAAGTAACGGGCAGGGGGAAGGTGGACCTGTGCGAGCTTTCGCTCGGGAAAGCTGGTCTGGGCCAAGGTCCGCCAAAGCTGACGAATGACCTTCCTAGGGGCAGCAGTGTCGCCCGTAAAGGAAAGGTCGAGTCTGGTACCAAACTCCTCCAATGTCATCGAAAAAGTCCGGTTGAACAACCGAAAAGACACGGAAAGACTAGTAGGGACTGCGGCGTGTGCCCGGTGCCTTGAAGGAAAAGGTGAAGGAGCTGAGGAACTCAAGACTCAGCTCCAGAAAGGTGTGGCCACTTATAGTGATGAGTCCGGCCATCCCCGTGCCCCGTAAAAGCTCACAAACTGACTCGTAGAAGCCGAGTCTATCAAGTGCCGGTCGGTCTAAGAACCGGGTAGGGAAAAACTCACAGCCAACTAGGTTATAAAACCTCTTACGATGTACACCGTTAACGAAAATTACCTACGGGTACTCAGAGTGGGAGTCGAGGGAGTCGTCCCCTCGGATAGTGACCGTGCTAGAAGGAGCAACATAAGTAGAAATACTAGGAGCTGGCGTAGCACGAGCACGTCCACGACCTCGGCCCCGGTCTCTAGAACCTGAGGTAGAAGCCCGTCCATTGACGGTGCGAGGAACTAGAGTCGCCCGTAAAGCAGCTGCAACTGCGGGTGAGTCTACCACAGGTGTGCTCACCGTGGCTGAAGTAGAGGTTGTGGCTGCTGTGACCACCACTGATGAAGAAAGACTAGCAGCAGTGCTAGCAGTGGTGGTGGCTGTGATGGAAGTGGCAGCCGAAACAGAGCTAGCAGCAGTGCTAGCAGGCGTAAAAACTGTACCAGCAGCAGAGACTAAGAACACAGGGGCTGCGGTACTAACAGAAGTGGAGGCGGTGGTAACAGCAGGGACCACTGTCTCAGACAAGGATGGAGTAGAAGTCGAGCTAGTGGAGGGCAGAGATATAGAATCCATCCTGAATAAGTAGGGCAGGGGAATTTGATAAGAAGACAGCAATGAAAACAGTCGAAAATCAGCCTGAAAACAACCGAAAACTCCCTTAGATAGTCGAAATTTCCGACTAACAGCCCTAAAATTCCCAAATTTTCCTCAAAATTTCGAATAAAAGCATGTAAACAGCGATAGGGGCAGGGTAACAGGCATCAATGGCAGCAATTAAGCAACAACTGAAGTAAATTAAGCATATGACAACATGAAAACCCAGTTGACAGTCGAAAATTTCGACTGAAAATCACCCCTAATCGCGAATTTCGCGCAAAATTCGAACTAGGCAATTAAATATCAATGAGGATATGGGATTAAGCATCAAGCAAGCAAGACTAAGCATTGAATCAAAATTATAGTCGATAATTTCGACCCAAAACAGAAAATCGAAACCTAGGTCCTAATTCACTTCATAAAATGCAAAATAAGTGAAATTTAAATGCAAAGAAGTGTAAGGATCACTTACTTGATGATTAAGAACCTACAAATTGCAATTAATCGGCAAGAAACAAGCAACAATGGCGATTTTTGATCGAAAAACCGCGGAACCCTAATACCCTTAATAGACCGTGTAAAACAACGAAAATCAGAGGGAAAGTAGAGGGCTTTTGACGATTAATTAACAGTAAACGCAATGTAGGTGACGGATTTGGCAAATGGGCAAGAAATATGGAGGATTTTAGGGTTTTTGATCGCAAATAATAGAGGGGTCGAAAAAATGAAGATAAAATGAAATAAGAAAGAAAAAGAAGGAAGTTAAAGAAAACTCCCTGCGTGTCATTTCCCATTTCACTCGATCGAGTGCTTTAAAACTGCTCGATCAAGGACTTCATGGATCCATCTACTCGGTCGAGTAAAAATTTACTCGATCGAGAACTCCCCTTTTCAGCTTTACTCGATCGAGTAAAATGGAATCACTCGATCGAACATATTTCACTCGATCGAGTACAAAAAGTACTCGATCGAGCTCTTTTCCTCGTATAAGCTCTTGAATTCGCCATTCTTCCTTTGAATTTGCGTAAAATTCCCCAAACCTGCATAGAAACACTCGCAAAAGTATCCCAAAATACCAAATACGCAAAGTAACAGTCTATAGTCTCTAATCTACGCTAAAAATTGTCTAAATTCTAATTGTCTTAATTAAAATCAATAAATAAAATTCGACGGAAAATTTAAAAATTGTTTTTACAAGTTGGTACACGGGGCATTTCCCCGCTCACTTCTCGAAGGAATTCAGTAGCCCCTTGGAGGGCTCCTGACTGGAGGACGTCATCTCAGCAACATTGATCGTCCTCTTCAATTTCCACGAGCTTGCATTTGAATCATTGGGAGGAGAATAGTTGACATCCACATATGCGCGAACTTTTCTCATCCTGGCTCCTTTCTCACCGGCTTTAACATTGTCACTCCCACTTTGACTGACATTAATTGCACAATGCCCTTTGACAGCCCCTGCATTATTTTCGTCTGCACCTGCAGCAAGGAAAACAGACGAACTTTCCTCCTTTTTCCTCTCAACGTGAGGCGGAGGAGTCACAATAGCAGCACAATGCTCCAAATTTTCATTTGGAGTGTCAATAATAGGGTCAGTAGAAGAGAGGGCATTGCAAGGCTGAGCTTGCATGGGAGCCCTCCGGAACTTAGACTGATGGAATATCAGCTCCTCGTCCCCAACCTGAAAAGTCAATGTCTTGCCCCCGACGTCTATTACTGCACGGGCAGTAAATAAAAATGGTCTCCCTAAAATAATAGGGGTATGGGCATCTTCGGGGATGTCAAGTACAACGAAGTCGACGGGAATAAAGAACCTCCCGATCTTAACAGGTATGTCTTCTATTACACCTAGTGGCCGTGATGTGCTACGGTCGGCCATCTGAATAGTCATGTTTGTGCAATTAAACTTTGTCAAACCAAGTCTCTTAGCCAGAGACAACGGTAAGACACTCACGCTAGCGCCAAGATCGCATAACGCGTTATCAATCAAATGGGCACCAATATGACACGGAATCGAAAAACTACCCAGGTCTGACTGTTTGGGAGGTAACTTATTCTGAACTAGGGTCGTCCCTACCTCGGTCAAAGCTACCGTCAGTGACCTACAAGCTTCTCAGGAGTTCGGCAAATTTGCCGAATTCTTGATTAGCTTTAGTACTCTGCAGACGCCTCGGGAAGGGCACCGTGATGGGTATCTCGAGTCCCTTGTTCCTCTCTTCCAATGTGTCAGCCAGATCAAGCTCCAAATCCTTCGGATGCTTCTTTCCTCTCGAACGAGGTCATTCAGGCGATTTTTCACTCGATCGAGCACTAGCAGGCTCTCGATCGAGCTGTTCTTTATCCATACTACTCTATCGACCAAAAATACCATTCGATCGAGTAGTTTCTTCACCAAAATCACTCGATCGAGTAGAAATTTCACTCGATCGAGCAGTTTCTTTTCCCTGTTCACTCGATCGAGTAGAATTTTTACTCGATCGAGCCCTTTCTTCAGCAAATTCACTCGATCGACCCCTAGTAATCAGTCGATCGAGTACTTTCCTTGTCGTCAGCTCCTTTTCTTCGCCAGAACACTGTTCATCAGCTATAATTGCCTTCCCCGGGTCTGATTTCGATATGTCCGGTCCCTCATATGAACGACCGCTCCTCAAATTAATTAAATTTACCGTCTCATGTGGATTTTTGTCTGCTTGTGACGGTAAATGACCCGGTTTCTTTGTGGACTGGTTCGCGGCTAACTGGGCAACTTGAGTTTCAAGTGCCTTGATAGATGCGTCTTTTTGTTGATCACTCAGCTGCCACTGCTTTGTCAAAGACTGTAGCATTGTCTTCAACTCACCTAGCTCACTTACTCCACTAGAAGATGATGCACCTTGATTAGGTGTAGGAAAGGAAGGAGGCTTCTGAAAGCCTTGTTGAGTCTTATGTGGAGGGACATATGGTTGCTGCTGCGGAGGAGGATGGATAGGATTGAGCACATTTTGACTAGTCCACCTCAAATTGGGATTGACTGGCCCTTGGTTGTTATAATAGGAACCCCCTCCTTGCCTGTATTGTTGAAAAGCAAGGACCTGTTCCTTCTCCGTAAGACAGCCAACAGCAGTGTGACCGTCATTGCTCCCACATCTCTCACATGTAACAGTCTCCCCTCTAGTAAGCAGATGAACTGTCTGAGGCTCCCCAGCAGAATGCAGCTCCAACTTATCAAACCTAGCATTCATGGCTTCCAGCTGAGCCACAACTTGCTTATCGACTGCATGAACTGTTCTAATACCATCCCTCGAGTTTTCATACTCAGCACAGTGGTTCGCCATCTCTTCAATAAGAGCCCATCCCTTATCATCGTCAGTGTTCTCTTGGAATCTTCCATTAGACGATGCATCAAATATGGCTCTGTGATCATCGTACAACCCATTGTAGAACTGGTTGGACAGAAACCACGGATCAAAACCATGGTGAGGAAGAGACCTCACCAACTTCTTGAAACGGGACCATGCTTCATAGAAAGTCTCATCGGGAGCCTGCTTGAAACTTGTGATCTTTGCCCTTAGTTGATTGGTGCGCTGTGGAGGGAAATACCTCTTATAAAAAGAAAGAGCAAGGGACTCCCAATCTGTAACCCTTGCGGCTGTGCGGTCCAAATCAGTTAGCCACTCTCTGGCTGATTCGGTCAAAGAAAAAGGAAATAGAACCTCCTTAATCTTGTCTTGAGTTACCCCCTTTGTGGCGGGGATAATAGAACAGTAGTCCGTAAATACCTCCATATGCTTTCTCGGGTCTTCACCTGCCACACCTCTAAAGATATTTCTCTCCACCAGATTGATATAGAAAGGACGGATGTTGAATGTATTCCCATCCTCAGTCTGGAGATTGAAACCCTTTGGAATTGATGATGCTTTAGGCTCCGAATGGCTAGCAATGTTCGGCATCTTTACTGGTTGGCTTACAGAACTAGAAGTATCTTCTTCAAAAGATGGATTTTCTGTAAAAAGGAAATGCTGAAGCTCTGGTTCAAAAGTACTCAAGGCTTCCTTTCATGATTCTCTTTGCAGACGGAGTCTATGCCTAAATAGTCTCTCTGGCTCAGAATCAGCTGCAACTAACTCAAACCTGTCTGACCTGGGCATACACAACACTGAAAGAAAATAAATAAGAGCTGCCTCAAGGAATAAAAATTCCCTGAGACGGATATAATAAACGAAACAAAGACAGATAGGGCAATTGCCTCCCCGGCAACGACGCCAAAATTTGACAGGGTTGTCGTATACCTATCAAAAATAACTAACTAAACTAACTATATAGCTAGGAAAGTCAGGTAGATCTCCTCAGGGAGGCAAGATATCTGTAAGAGTCCGTCTATTTGGTCACAAAATGGAGGGTGTTTAAATTGGTTTTCTAAACTAAAAGGTTTAAAGGAAGAAAAGTAGAGAAAAGAGCGAAAAAGGCAAAAAAGGGTGATAAACTATCAATAAAGAAGGGACATGTCAGGATTTCGGTTCACTACGGTAGTCCAGTGACTCAAATGTAAACAACTTAGATAAATTACTGCGAGACGGATATGGAAAGGTCCTTCCGGTCCAGTTTCTATCCTAAATTACCACTAACTTAACTTCCGTCCTCGTCAGGGTAGCCTACTATTCATAGCAGATCTATTTAGTCCAATCTTCCGATCTAGGATTAAATTTAACCAGATTAAAAGGGTGACTCAGAAGCGTGCACTCAACTAAGTCGGTAAATATAGTTATATTGCTATGGTGACAGAATCTCACAAATAATTCATCTAACTTGTTCACTACATCGTCACATTTCTACCGTAGATCCCCTAATCCCAACATGAAACAAGTTTAGCTACTCATATCGCTATTAATACTGTCAATACTAACAACAAATAAATAACCAATATTCGACATGATAAAATGATAATAAAAATGCATAAAAGGAAATTAGGGCAAAAATTAAATGAGACAAAACAAGAAATTAAAATGAACAAATGAAGGATTAATATTAAAGAGGGAGAAAGAGATTACAATCGCAAGAATCCGGCGTAAAGAACAAGCAAATCCGAGCGAAATAACCCCGAAAATAAAGTTACAGTGAAGAAGAGAGTGTACGCAGTCTTGGAAAATGATAGATGATATAAAAGATGAATAGAAGATGCTAATAACCTAGTTATCGTAAGCTTAAATAGAAAATAAACTAAGTTCAATAACTAAAACAAGTTCACGGGCTAATTAAAGCCCACGAAAGCCTAAACCACTCGATCGAGTAGTTTGAAACCACTCGATCGAGTAGTTTGAAACCACTCGATCGAGCAAAACTCCAGATAATCTACTCGATCGTGTAGAATTGTTACTCGATCGAGTAACCTCTCTTTCCAGCTCTTCTTGATCGAGTAGAAATCCACTCGATCGATCAACCAAGGCTACAGAAACTAGGGCTGAGCAAAACCGGATATCCGATCCGGATTTTAAAACCGGATCGGATATCCGATTTTAAAATTCTGAATTTTGAAGATCCAGATGCGATCCGAATAATGCGGATATCCAGAAATCCGGTATCCGAAAATTCGGATATCCAGATTTCAAAATTCGGATCCGATCCGGTTTTAATGCATAATAAAATCAAGAAGAAAAAAGTGAAGGATAAGGTTTTCACAAAAAAAAATTCAGACTTCCAATTAATCTACTCCCATCAAATTTACATCATCAGATACCAAATCTGAAATCTGAAAATATAAATATACAATTGGTAGTTGAAAACTAACTCTGTTTAGTTATTAAATTAAAAAAACCACACACAAGGGCGGATCTTTAGTCTGACAGTGATACATCAATGGAGCTCTGATCGTATATAAACAATTTATTGTAATATTTGAATTGAAGAAGAGGCCTAAGATGGAGAAAACCTTTGAAAAGAGGAAACCTTATAAGGAAAACAAGAAGAAATTGTATCAGAAAGAGGAAAACGGTGACTGAGTGGAGGAGTAGGGTTAAGAAAACAAGAAAGGATTACTATGATTTAGAATATATAACTAGAGTTAGTAGAGCCAATAATGGGTCATAGGTTTGGGCCTTATTATTGTTGTAATTTGTAAGGTCTATTATGAAAGTTAGACAATTTCTTTTCAAGTTTAAAAATTCGGATCGGATTCGGATATCCGATTTTAAGAAAATCACAATCCACATCCGATCCAATTTATTCGGAAAAAACCGGATCGGATATCCAATTTAAATGGTATCCATATATTCGGATTGTTTTTTTCGGATTTCGGATCGGATTCGGAAAAAAATTCGGATCGGATTATTTTTGCTCAGCCCTAACATAAACCACTCGATCGAGTAATAAAACCACTCGATCGAGTATTCTTCCTTCAAATCAGCCCAAACTCATGCTCGACTGCCTCGTAAACCGTGCCTCCACGCTTCCCAATGCAGAAACTCACTCCGGAAAATCCCGTCTCCTCAAAATGCATGCAAAAAGGACGAAAAATGGTACGATTCCACTACTTTCGCGTTCATTTCTACAAAACGAACCAAAGTAGCCAATTCGGAGGCAAAATGCAATATAAACAGTATGAAAGTACATAGAAATACGTGCTAAAATAGACTAAAAAGACTATATAAAATGCACGTATCAGAAATCAAACCAGATCATAGTTCCGAGGTTTGGTTAATTTTATTTGGGTGTTGTGGTTGTATCCTTCTTGTGTAAGAAAGGACTGCCTACGTATCCACCTGAAGAGGTGAAATCAAACCATGCTCGTAGTTCAGGTGTGTGCCTAAGCTAGGGCCTTAAAGTGCATGGGTCACAAGGGTATATTCCTTTGGTGACTCGAAGAATTGATTTGAGATAACTCCCTCTAATCATCTACCAAAGAAGTGACATGAGACTCAAAATGTTATTTAATCTCAACATTTATGACATCCTAACCTTAGGTTGACAAGCACATTGTTTTGACTCGGGATTTGACGGTTTTTAGAAAATGAAGCGGTTTTTGACCCGGACTCCGAATGTACTCTAATTACTGTCAAAACGACCGTAATGACAACCAAGGGGTAGACACAAGTGTATGAGTTACTGTTTATTAACCGATTTACGAAACGTCGTAAAATCGCGACATATTCTAAACATGAGACCCAATCATCACTGGGTGTTTGGCGGCAGGTGTAGAAACGAGGTATCTACACGTGGCAGTAGACTCATAGGCAACTGATATGGCATCACGTCCTTGTTGTCCTACGACACTTCCTAGACTTGTGGTTCCACGAATTCTGCGGAAGTATCCTCTTTCAAGGACACGGTACACAGGTACGTCAATTCTCCCTTTTGGAGTCCCCTCTTCATTTGCATCGTTGAGAGGAGCGGTCCTTTCGGATTTCTCTCTCCTTCTACGGCTTTCATAAGACATTGTTTTGACCCGAACATCATTAGAGACCCATTGTGGGGTGCCAAGAAGGTCGGAGTTCGCTTCAAGAAATCCATTCCGAGGACGATCTTGAAATCATCCATCGAGGCGCTGGTAAAATTAAGTTTTCCAGTCCAATCGCCCATCTTGATCGCTACCTCTTTAGCTACACCCTGAATCGGCTTGGCACTAGAATTGACGGCTTTCATGCTACCACTTTCTCGGTTCAACTTCATCCCAAGTCTCTTCACCTCGTCGGGGGTCACGAAATTATGGGAGGCCCTTGTATCTATCATGGCTCGAGTGGACTTCCCATGGATGTTTATTTCCACGTACACTAGTTCCGTGGACTTGGTCTCGGAGCGCTCGACGCCCTTTCCCATTGAACACATGATATCCACCGCACCCATATGAGCCATTTCCCCTATTCACTCACCTCATCATAATCACACCCCTATGTGTCGTGGTTTGTCCCCTCGGAGTTTGATTCCACTGACATCTTAGACAAACTCTTCTTGAGAGTGTTGAACTCTCCTTGGTATCGACACTCGGACATTCGGTGTGGTTATTTAAGAAGGAAACAAGCAAACGGGTTTCTAGGAGTGGACGCTTTTAAAGTACTGCCTTTAGAAGAGGTTGGAGTAAAATTGGTCGTACTCCACCTTCTATTGTCTCCCCCTTGACGGAAGCGACTGCTTCCCATAGAGGGCGGTCTTGCTTATGGAGTCGTTCCTCCAAATTGGGTTACTTTCGCCCGCTACAGAGAATCCTTCTTTTGGGCGGCTTCACGCTCCGTGTAGTAATCGACCAGTCTTTCGGCCGCTGTCATCACAGCCGAGAGGGACTCTGGCCTCTGTCGCATGATCTCTCGTTGAGCCCACTCCATCAAGCCATCGATAAATTGGAACACCCGATCCTTCTCAGTCATGTCGACAATCTCCAACATACACGCCGAGTCGCCGAGTAAGCTTTCACGTAATCACGAATCGAGCTTGTATGTTTCAAGCTCTTTAATTCTTTTGAGCTAGGAAATCGGTGTTCTCCGGGTAGAATTGATCCTTGAAGATTCGTTTGAAGTTGTCCCATCACTCTAGCATAGCGGTCCCTGACTCGATCTCGGCGTATTTCGAGCGCCACCATTGTTTGACATCATCCACTAAGTACATACTCGTAGTGCTGACTTTCAAACTCTCGTCGAGCATGCTCACTCGGAAGTAATGTTCCATGTTGAAGAGGAAGTTATTGACCTCCTTCGAGTCTTTCGCCCCACTATACTTGTGAGGTGTAGGCGCCTTCACCTTGGGAGCTCTACCGAAACTCCCTTCTGTCGCCACTTTCATCAAGGTATTACTCATGTTCTCAAGTTGAGCGAGTTTTTCGGGGAGGTAGCCCACCTCCTCGTTATATTCTTTCGGAATCGCCTTTTCAACGGTCACCATGAGGGCCTCGTGCTTCTTTATGGTCTCGTCTACGACTTCGAAGCGGGCCTCATGCCCTTTTACTGTCTCGTCTAAGGCGTGGTGATTATTCCCCAAACTCACAAGGAGAGCCTCTAACGATGGAATTTTCTCGTCCATCAATCTCTCTAAGGCCGCCACTCTAGCCTTAGTGTCGCTTTTGTTCCCACTCGGTTCTACGGTCCTTCCTGCCATCGTATGCTGCAGCCCGTCGTGAAGACCGGGCTTTGATACCAAATGTCACGGTCCGAACTTTGAGTTAGATTGTGGAGCGCACCCTTGTCTATGTAAGGTTTTGAGGAAGGTTAATTATTATTGATGATCTTCAATGAATACAAACATGTCCTTATATACTATTACAATGAATTGAATCACAAGAAAGCTAGCTAAGAATATTTACCTTAAACCTATCAAATAAACTAAGGTAATTACAAAGATTGGAAAGAATACAATTAAGGAAAATAAAGATTACAATGATATTAAGGAAAGCTATGTGACGGAAGTATGACTAACACGCCCCCGCAAGACGGACGACCCAAAGGAAAGACCGATCTTGGATAACAGAGACTCGAAGCGAGGACGGGGCAACAGCTTTGTAAGAGCATCGGCGAGTTGATCAGTCCCAGAAATGTGTTGAACACGAAGTGTTCCTTGTTGTACTTGCTCACGAACAAAATGAAATGCAAGAGCCAAATGTTTCATTCGAGAATGAAAAACGGGATTAGTAGAATAATGAGTACCACTAAGATTATCACAATAGATCACCGGTGGTGTAGAAAGTGGAACACGAAGTTCAGTAAGTAAAGAATGTAGCCAAGTGAGTTCAGCGGAAGTGGTAGCGACAGCCCGGAATTCGGCCTCAGTAGACGAGCATGCTAAAGCACGCTGTTTCTTGGATGCCCAAGATATAGCATTGCGACCAAGATAAGTGATGAAGCCAGTCGTAGAAACAAAAGAATCGCGGTCCCCAGCAAAGTCAGCATCACAATAGGCATGAAGACGAGATGGGGATGAACGATAGAGTTGTAAACCAACATGGGACGTGCCATTTAAGTAACGAAGTAAACGTTTAAGAGCACTCCAATGGAGCTCGGTGGGACGCTGCATAAACTGGGCCAATTTATTGACAGCAAACGCAATGTCGGGACGAGTAAATGAGAGATATTGTAGACTACCAAGTATAGCCCGATAGTCGGTGGGATTGGTAATTTCAGGACTCCCATCAAGATGAAGAGGAGGGTTTGCAGCTAGAGGTGTGCTAGCTGGTTTTGACTCGATCATTTTATGAGTGTGCAATAAGTCATGGATATATTTGGATTGTGTCAAAAGAAGACCATTGGGGTTGGGGGTGACCTCGACTCCTAAAAAATACGACAACGTGCCTAAGTCTTTTAATGAGAAACGTGTGGCAAGAGACTCGATAAAGGAAGACACATGAGACGAATTGGAGCCAGTGATGATAATATCATCGACATAGACTAATAAATAAAGGGTGTGCGAATGTGTCGTGTATAGAAACAATGACGGGTCAGCAAGGGAAGCCACAAAACCGAGGCTAAGAAGATGCTGCTTGAGTGTCGTGTACCAGGCACGTGGAGCCTGTTTAAGACCGTATAAAGCTTTGGTGAGCTTACATACATAAGTGGGGTGTTCGGGATAGGTTGAGGAACAGGGGAGGTGGGTGTGTTCGGGGTTTGTCGAGGAGAGGCAGGAGGGGTAGTGTTGGGTGGTGAGGAGGTAGGAGTTGAGGTGGGGGCAGCGGAGAGGGTAGGGATGGGTTCATAGAACCAGAGGGAAGTGGAAACAGGGGAGGTAGTGGTGGTTGTTTGGGTACGGACAAGATCCGGGAATGGAAAACAGGATTCGACAAACTTGTCATGTCGAGAGACAAAAATTTTGTGTGATGTTGGGTCAAGGCAATAAAAGGCGCTTTGGGTGGGCGAGTATCCGACAAAGACACAAGGTTTGGACCGTGGTTCTAATTTATGAGACGTATATGGTCGGAGCCACGGGTAACAAAGGCACCTGAAACTTCGAAGTTTTGCGTAATTGGGTTGGGTACCGAATAGGGTAGAGTGGGGAGATGAGTTTGTTAATGTGGGGGTGGGTAGTCTGTTTATGAGGTAAACAGCGGTGGAAAACGCATGAGTCCAAAACGTTGCGGGTAAACGAGCATGAGCCAAGAGAGACATACCGGTTTCAACAATGTGGCGATGTCGACGTTCGGCATACCCGTTAAATTCGGGGGTGTGAGGAGGGGTCGTAAGATGTGTGATGCCATCGTCATTGAGTGTGTGAGCCATTTTAATGTACTCTCCTCCATTATCAGAAAAAATTTGCAAAATTGGTCGTTTAAAAAAAATTTCAACTAGTTTTTGAAATCGAACAAAAACGGTGGTAGCATCGGATTTTAATTTCAACGGATATAGCCAAATATACTTTGTAAAATGATCAACAAATAGAATGTAATATTTGAAATTATCATAGGAAATAACTGGAGATGACCATACATCAGTAAAAATCAAATCCAATGGTGCTTTAGATTGTATCGTAGAAGTAGAAAATTCCAACTTATGGCTCTTGTGTATATGACAAGAGTTACAAAAATCCACTAATGAACTAGGAATTGAAATAGAAAACTTTGAAATTAAATAACGTAATATTTTCGCCGAAGGGTGTCCAAGACGATGATGCCAACCATAGTCTTTGGAGAGACGGCCAGTGTAAGCGAGTGTTTGAGGAGGGTGCCATTCATAGACTCCACCATTAGACGGTCCGCTTATTAGAGTCCGATGCGTTTGAGAGTCCTTTATAGAAAAAGAAGTTTGTGAAAATTCGAAATAAGCATGGTTGTCAAGGCAAAATTGTGAAACAGACAAAATATTACGAGAAATTGCGGGAACAAATAAAACGTTTGTAAAAGATAAATTAGAGGCGGAGGAGAGTGATATATGAAACGAACCTATGCGAGAGATAGGCAAGGCAGACCCATCGCCAATAACGAGTTCATCACTGCCATCATACGGTGCGTGTAGGGCAAGGTTTTCGAGATCATTTGTAATGTGATGGGTAGCACCGCTGTCAACAAGCCAGGGGCGAGAGGCGGCAGGTGAGGTGGGATGCGTGGTGGTTGTGTGAGCTTGGGGTGATTGACGGTTTTGGCGAGGTGGGAAGGCAGAGGATGGTGGAAACACCACATCGGGATAGTCGCGTTTGAACTTGTAACAGCTGGATATGACATGGCCTATTGCGCGACAATATTGGCACTTGCCTTTAAACGGGGCAGGGGTGTAGTTATCCGTGGAAGGAGGTGGGTTAGCGGAGGTGGAGGCACGATTGTGGTTGGGAGTGTAGGAACGGGTGTAGACTCGAGCAGCGTGGGCTTGGTGAGCAGGTTGGGTTTGAGCAGGATGGGCGGAAGCGGGAAAGGGAGTGGGTTTGTTGAGGTTCTTTTGGGTGAGGTCAAAGTTAATCAATTTTTCATGGAGGGTGTCGAAGGAAATTGGGTCATCACGTGCGTTAATGGCATCGATAATTGGTTTGTAGGTTTCGTAGTCTAAGCCACGAATAATTTCAGCAATGATATCTTCGTTATCCATTGGCTTGCCTAAGATTGCGAGTTTGTCGGTGCAAGATTTTATGGAGTGCATATAGTCTGTGATGGATTGGGTGGATTCTTTGGTGATGGATTTGAGGCGGTCTTTGACCTGTAGGATGTGGCCACGGGTGGATTTAGCATAGGTGTTGGTGAGAACGGTCCATACATCATGAGAGGTTGGGGCATGCATAACAAGGGCATGGGTTTCGGGTGTTAAGGTGCCAAGGAGGGCACCTTTGATAAGTTGGTCTTGACGTTTCCAAGTGTGAAACGCAGGGTTGGTGGTGACGGCGGATTTGTCGGTGTCTGTGGGAGCGGAGATGGTGTCGGGTGGGCATGGGTGGGTTCCGTCGAGGTATTTAAGTAGGTCGTAACTGGTGAGGAACGATGCAACTTGATCTTGCCATTGCATGAACGTTAATGGAGTGAGTTTGTCAACCATAGAGAGATTGACAAGATAGAGTGGAACACTCGGTTCATGGATGTTTTTGATGGTGTTGCTCGACATAGCGAAGGTTGGGCAAAGGACGGTTGGATTTTATGTGGATCGGAAGGCAATTGATACCATGTAAGGTTTTGAAGAAGGTTAATTATTATTGATGATCTTCAATGAATACAAACATGTCCTTATATACTGTTACAATGAATTGATTCACAAGAAAGCTAGCTAAGAATATTTACCTTAAACCTATCAAATAAACTAAGGTAATTACAAAGATTGGAAAGAATACAATTAAGGAAAATAAAGATTACAATGATATTAAGGAAAGCTATGTGACGGAAGTATGACTAACAGTCTAAACTCACGACAAGAATGTTAGCGAGAGCGTCACACATGCTTGTTAGTAAGTTATGAAGGCAAGAGTCGTTCATAAGAATGCAAGCAACAAGCAATAAGAAGGCAATTGGGTGAGAAGCAGATTGATTGACTAGTACTCCCCAAAGAGGGAAATTTGATATTACAAGCCTAGTAGCAGGAAACATTGAATGTGCAGAATAGCGATACGTTTCTAAACGCCTAAAAATGTATCTTAAACTAAAAAGCTAGCTCCAAGATTCGACACGTAGGAAGTAATCTTGGAGTACTACATGACTATAAAAACAGAAACGAAAATACATAAGTAGAAACATAAAATCTAAGGGCTCGAAGTGAACGGATCATGCGCGCAATTTTTAGGGATTGGCGGCTCGTTACACTAGGGAAACTAGTATGGGGAATCGCCTAACTCTGGCAGCCGAGTTAGGCTCAGGCTTGTTTGGGTCGGATCAATTTGAGTGTGTCACATTATTGCCTTATTGCGCGGGTTAGTTTGGGCCAGGTTACTTTGGGTTTTGAGGCTGATTCCGGTATGTTGGTCGAGTCATTTTTGGATCAAGTCGGTTGAGTTATTGCGGTTCAAGTCATTTTTGGGTCAATGATTACGAGAAAAAATCACCACATTTTAAATTATTACCTATTTATAGTATAGTTTTGATGAATGATTTTTTATTTTTACGTAAATAATATTAACTAGATTTTATGCCCGTGCGTTGCACGGTTATTAAAATTTTTTCCACTAATGTGTAGCACTACTACATATATAGTTTACCTATAAACCTTTCATAATGTCTCTACATACTATTTTATATAGGCACTTTAAACCTAGATGAGTATATTTAGCTTTGAACACAATATCTATATGAAAGATTGACACATTAGAAATATCAGCCTAAAATTTTCCATTTAAATTAATTTCACACCTTTTATTGTCCGGACATTATTTTATAATCAATCACCTTATTTAATAATTTTTCTGTTTAGTTGTTTATTTCTATAATTAAATTATGGCAATGTCACCTTCTAAATATAATTAACGATTGACATATATAAGAAAAATTCGCAAAAAAATAAATGATGATAAACGATTACGATTATAGTAATGTGAAGCTAAGTCTCTCTTTGGGGGGGTTGATTAAAAGTGCTCAGATAGAAATGTTACATTATTGATCCATATGTATTGTGAGTTGTAACTTATAAGTGTATTTGTTGCTCACCCAAATTCGAAAATTTCTAATGTATAACTTGCACTCGGTTTTTAAGAAACCAACCAACAATAAGTCAATAATATACTCATATGTAGTTACAAAAGATACCACGCATTAATTTCTTTTATAATTTAGCGTATATGGTAAATACGTACTAAAACTCTTATAAAATATATCTTCTGTCTTATCTGGTTGTAAAACTAATAACTTATCATCTCAAATTTTAAAATTTAAATTTAATTTAATATTTAGAATACTTATCTTATAGTAAAACTTATAAAATTTATATTTTTGTAAAGATAGAAATAATATGTCATTATTATTTCTTTAAAACTATACCTTGTATAATTAAAAGCATCGAACAAAAAATACACAATGATATTTTGGAGAAAGTTATCTCATTCGAAAAAGTGTTCATTGAGAATGGGTTTTGTATAAGAGTGTATCATTATTTACGTAGCTTAGCTTGAAATTATTATACCATATAATTTCTAGAGTTTAATTAGCATCGCTTTGTTACTCCACCAATTAATTTCTTAGATTTTGCATGTTACTCCAGCGTGCCAATTCACTCTTTTATTCGTAGACACTAAATTTTTTGGTGAGTCCTAAATTTTTGAATCGTGGTTGGTGACAAACCTGAACTATGCACGATTTCAAAAATTTGGTACGGTGACTCAGTGATTGTACGAATGTAGGATAGTATATACACAAATTAAACGTAGTGATAGATTGTGATAAGCAGAAGAAGATATTTCTTTTAGAACCTTTACGTAAGTTATTGTATATATGTTGATTTAACTCGATGAATATTGAATAACTGAAAAAGGATGCAGATATATACCCTTGATATATGAAATGGTAAATAATAAGTATCCGATCTAAACTCGAAGAATTCGGTGATCGCTAGAGTTGTTCGCTTTATTCATTAAAATTATATTTTATTGTGGGTAAAATGAACCATATGTGACTATGTGAGTAGAGTTCCTATGTACACGCCAACATTTGTTTGGTACTCTTGTGTAGCTTAATGAATGACTATTTTTTCCCTTCTAAAGGATTCCATGCAAAAAAATGCAATGTGTGTAACTAATTAATGTTACTCATCGTTGTTTTCTCATATTTTAGAAGCGTAACATATGCTAATAATATTATAAGCTAACGAATATCATACGCAGAAAAAAACAATATGTACAATTATAATCCAGAATGAACTCTCACAAATAGGATTATACATCCAGTTGTATATAGATTATAGAACATTGTACAACCAATGTATAAGGTTTCGAGCTTATATGTATTTTTTTCTGAACTAATTCAAACTTCATATTTTTAATGTGTAAATGGATGAGTTCAAATACTTTCTAATAAAGCTCAAATTCTTTAATATAAAGCTCGGATACTTTATTACAAAGCTCGGATGCTATACCGTACAACTGGTACATCTGGTTGTATAATCCATAAATTGATGAACTCTTAGTTAAGAAGATTTTCTATAGATTTATTTAATTTAATTTTCAACTATCTTTAAAATTTACTTAGTCGTAACTCGAATCAAACTCGAGAAACAATAAATTGCAAATATCTTAAACTGGTACTCTGTATTTTTTTTTATTAGAAGAGGCACTTGATTATCAAGGGAATAAAGAAAAGAGAATTATGATCTTATTGAAATTTGACGTAAGCTAAAAGATAGGAGAATTATGATTATTAAATTCAACACAGCATAATCTAAAAATTAGTAAACAACAAATAAAGCACAATTGTATTCGAACCCTATGAGACTACTTGAAAAAGAAATAAATCAAATTAAAATCAAATCAAAATTAACATGTATCATCATCAAAATTATGAATTTGATGATCAAAGTATCATCCACATCGGCGGAAATAGTTAGCGAACATATTGTTACCTTTTTCCCCCCTTTTATGTGGAAGCCTATTAGAGCGGTGAGTTGCGGCTATCTTGAACTGATAATTCTTACTTAGAAAAGTGACCTGATCATCAACAAAAAAGGAGATTTACTATCATATTCAAATTAACATAAGCTAAAAGAAAGAATAATTATAATGCAAATTAACATAAGCTAAAAGAAAAAATAATTATAATGCGATTCAAAGTAATATAATCTAAAGTTACATAAACAACAAATGAGCTTAACAATATTAACAGAGGTTGATTGTTTCAATTCAAGGAGTTTTGCCTTAGGCAATTATCATTAGAATTACGTGGTTAATGGTAGAAAGGAATTCTAGTCTATCAACAATTTATCTAATTATCTAACAATCATATCTCTTAAAATTTTATCCTAACTACAATTAGTTTTCAATTGAATTATTTTAAGTGAGTTAATTACTTAAAAATAAAAAGTATTTTGAAAAAGTTGGACTCTCTCCCGTTGCCTGAAAAAAGCCTCTTTTATATATATACATTGATTTCAAACATTTAGTCTTTGCATGACGCTAATCTCATCACAGTCTCAGAACCTCTCACAAAAAGGAGAGGGGACAAGTGGCAGATCCCACGCGTCTCACTCACCTCTCAACGCCGATGTGTATTTTGTGAGAAAAGCATCGTCGCGAAACTGCGACGAGTCTCCACAAATGAGAATTTGTGAATTTCAAATTGGTCATTTTAAGTGATGAGACGAGACGCCATATATTACCAAAACTTGCCCGAAAATCATCGACAAGCGTTATTGTTCCATGTGTGGGAAATTGGGAGGTGACGAGACGAAGCCCAGTTAAGGGTTAGTACGTAAGATTAGGCAAAACGAAACATAGAACGCGTGGAAAGTGTGGAACAATCAGTCAAAAAATTGTGTGGTACGCACAAGTTATCTACCAACAAAATCAAATGATCAAACCAATCAATGTAAAAACTGTACGTAACAGCCTGGATGGATTTCTGTACACTGTAGCCACAGTGTTACACTCAACAAGCCAAATATGATGACAGGTTGACACTTGACAGATGATCAAGATCGAGATTACATTTTTCTGATCCCGGTTTTACTTGAGTTATCGTATCTAAAGTTATACAAATTCTTATTTAAGATGGACTTTCTCAAATTGATTTAGTTAATATTGTAAAAGTTGTCTTAAGTTAAAACACTGTTAAACAAGAATTGGTGGTATTTTTGCGTTTTTTTTTCAGTTGGTCTCTAAAATTGTGATGAATTTTGCGGCCAATTTTACTTATCACGCCTCTACAAAATTATTGTATTTCTTTTGTTATTTTCTCAAACTTCCATTTACTACTCTTCACACTTCAATTAGCAACGATTTAATTATAAATTAATTAATTAAATTAAATTAACAATGAATTAACGTATTATAACAGCGAATTAATAAATTTTTAAATCTATTATTAAACGATAATTAATGACACGGTGAATAATAACAATTCAGACTCGTAAAAATTTGAAACTTGGATTTGAGGATAGTCTGTCTTGCCCATATGGGAATATGCTCCCCTCGATGTATTAGTGTACAATTAACCGACACAACCAAAAAAATGTAAAAAGAAGCAAAAAAAAAATCTTGTCATGCAAAAAAAAAATCTAGTCATGCACTCAAGAAAGAAGGGAAGTGTCGATGTAGTACGGGTATGTGTTTACAAATTCTCATTTGTGACGGACATATCTGTCGTAAGTTTGCGATGTGTTAAGTACTACCTATGTAGATAGCTAAGATAAAAACAGAGTGTAATGTTTACGGAGTAATATTCTGTTTTATCTTATTTACCCACATAGATAATATTTGACCTGTCGCATGTTTGTAACAGGAAGACTTGGTGGTAGGTATTAGCATCATGGGACAGACCTGAAAACGTGACTGATATAGATAAATCAATAGTACGTACTAAAAGATGCCACATACGTGAATTTGATCTTATACAAATTATAATAACGTTAAAGCTTCCAGCCTTGGCAGAATTGTGACCACTCGCGTTACTCTCAACTCCTGGCAATTAGCCATCCCTTTGGCAATTAGCCATTTACTCTCATTTGTCAATTAACTCTTCTTTCTCCATCTAAATGAGATGGATTTTAAGTTAGAAAATAATGGAAGAGGCCTTTTTTCAACCTTGCTTTTATTAACGAGTAAAGTTTAAGAATGAGTAGGTGGAGAAATTATTGGGTTTTTTTGTCTAATTAATGAAGTAAAGTCCGGTTGTTTTGGGTTGAATAGAGCTAAATTGAACTGAAGTGATCTAAACTGAATTGAAATATGCTGAGATGAATAGAGCTGAATTGAAATGAGCTGAGTTGAACTGAAAAGAGCTGAAGTGAGCTGGATGTGAGCTCCAATTAAGCCGAAAAGAACAAGGTCTAAATGTTGATTCAATAAAGTGTGAAAGTAATATTCAAACATCAAATAGCCTTGTCTATGCAAACATTATTTATCAGGATGCCAATAATTCTCATATCACTTTCTAATACGAGTACTAAGCTAGTTTAGAATCTAGGGTAACCGATTTTATTTTCTCACCTATCTGGAAATCGAGTTAGCCACGTACAACATCTGCTGCTATGATTTTAATAGAATAATATCTTATGATATTATTCGGATATTGTGTATATTGTATTCCTTGTAGCCCAATTATTGTATTCCATATTGAACATCTCATATTGTTGCATGAGAAGATCAATACGATATTTTTTGACTTGTGACGTTCCCTCATAGGCAAGGTTTAGGGTGTCCCAAATCTCTTTGGCCGAAGCACATCCAGATATACGATTAATCTCTTGGTCACCGATCCCATATTGAAGAATGGACATGGCCTTAGAGTTTTTCTCGATTTTCTTATAGTCGGCCTCAACATACTTATCCTCACTTTTCAAGGAGCTAGTGCCATCAGCATTAGTCACTTCGATTTTGAGGGGACCCTTTTGAATGATTAACCAACATTCATAGTCCGCACTTTTGACATAGTGCTCCATGCGATGTTTCCACCAGGCATAGTTTTCTCCCTTGAAAATGGGATACTTAGTGTGTTTTGAATCGTCCATAACTATAGGATCAACTCTTTGGATTTAACCAATATCAAGAGCACAAGGCTCTGATACCAATTGAAGAGTTAAGAACGATTAACACCTAAGAGGGGAAGGGGGTGAATTAGGTGTACCTTTTAAAAATTTTATTCTTAACTTAGTTAATTAACTACTTTAAGCTAAGAATAAAGAAGTACAAGACTTGAGAAACTTAATTGAAGGTAAGTTCACAAGAAGACAGATGATTCTATGTCACGGTATAGGTGTGTGACACGTAACTTGATTAGGTACATGCGAGAAATAGCGAAGTGGAAGAACGTAAAAGTAAATGAACAAACAAAAGACATTTTAAAAATTGGTTCAGCCTCTACTCCGAGGCCTACGTCCAACCGTTATTTTATTGCTTGTTTAGAAATTTACTCAAACTTACTAAACCCTTACAATGAAAATAACTCGCCAACCTACTCCGGTTGCACTCAAACTTAAAGCTACTCCGCTTCAAGAGTTTATGGGTTCTATCTCAAGGTGTTACAGAATCTTGAATCTCAAGAGTTCACTTAAATGAACATGGAGATTACAATGAAGATCTAACACGAGAATCATGGAACAAACTCATCATGTCACAAAGAAATGAATCGATACTTGGAGGTTTTCTGACTTTTTGAAAACAATTTTGAAGACTTAAAACCGGAAAAACGTTTTGCAAATACTTGAAGAACAAAGCTTTTAATGCACAAATGATTTGCAAGGTTTTTACAATAAATGCTTTGGAAGTCTTGAGAAATAAATGTGACTAAGACACTCTATTTATAGTGGATTTAGGCCCTGTTTTTCCGCGGCTTATTTTCACTTATTTCGATTCGATTCACTCTATTGATTCGATTCATTTCGATTGATTGATTGACTCCATTGATTGATTCGATTGATCACTCCATTCGATTCGATTGATTGATTCAGCTCCATTCGATTTTTTAGTTTAGTTATTTCAGCTCCATTAAATTCAGCTCATTTCAGCTTTACTAATTTAAATAATAGTTATTATTAATTTTGTTAACAATAATACTATTTTTTTAATATTAATATTATTATTATTTATTATTATTATAATTATAATTAATAATATTGTTAATAATTTATTTATTTATTTATTATTATTACTATTATTATTACTATTATTATTATTATTATTATTATTATGATGATGATGATGATGATGATGAATATTATTATTAAAATGAATAATAATGTTATTAATGTTAATGTTAATGTTAATGTTATTGTTGTTGTTGTTGTTGTTGATATTATTATTATTATTATTATTATTATTATTATTATTATTATTATTATTATTATTATTATTATTATTATTGTCGTTGTTATTATAATTATTATTGGTATTATTATTATTAAAATTCATAACATTTATTGGTATTATTATTAAAATTCATAACATTTATTATTAATATTATTAATGAGGCACACCGAACCGACTTGACTCACTTGCCAATAGGGGGTCTTACAAGTCAACACGCTTGCCAACATGGTTACAAATTAGCTTGGTACCTTACGAATCACAAATCGTTAAAAGCGAATTCTATCAAGTTGATTACTGAAAATACATGTAACACATTTTCTATAAGCGATTCGCGAATCGGTAAGGCGTATTCATAGCGAATATGGTAACCGTGCTTGCCAAACCATCATTTGAGGTACACATAAAACCTTTAAATATCTCACTATTCACCAATCAATGGTAACAACTTCTCACCAACAACTTCCTCTCTCTAGAAGTAAGACTAATCGAGCTACTACAAGAGGCGGAGAGACCTTAGTTTCAAGCAATGTCCCGACTAACCACCATTACCATAAGACATCAGAGAAGGACCTTTTGCATACCCTCTGAGGCCTTTGTTACGCGTGAAAGATCCATCCGAAGAGAGCAAGCATAGGCTCGAGATACCATATGAGAGTAGAGCGTTGACTCAACCTGAATTCGAGCAACGCTTACTTGAGTGTTTTTATTCTAAACAATTATTTTACTAATATCATTATTAATATGACCTTATTATTTATTATTGTTATTAAAAATATTATTAGTAGAAAAATACTATTTTTTCATTATTATAATTTATGATTATTCATATATAATATTATAATTTTTTTCTTATAAATATTAATTTTAGTATTACTATTATACTATGAATATTAATATATTATAGTTGATAATAACAATAATATTGAATACTATTATTATTATTAATATGATTATTTCAGTTTAATTCAAATTTCAATTGACTTTATTGATTCGATTCGATTATTTCAGCTCTATTGATTGATTGATTGATTTGCTCCATTGATTGATTGATTGATTGGCTCCATTCGATTGATTATTTCTGGGATTGATTGATTCGACTCTATTATTCGATTTGATTGATTCGGCTCTAACTCTAAAAAGCCAGAAAGAACAGGGCCTTAGTCTTAGGTAAGTACACTTAGAAAAATTAAATCCAATATTAAAATGATAGCTTTGAGTGATGGTAAGTATTAGACTTGTAGGCTTGGGGCTTAAGAAATCAGAAAACTTAAGCTTCTACACTCAACATGTGACAATTTACCAAAATGGCAAAAAGCTTTTCTTACTTTAGAAGTTTGACAAGTCTTCTTTGCCATTTTAGTAAAAAGTGTTTGCACAAATCTAGAGGCTTAGACAAGTGGGCTTGTGACTCCAAAATTTCAGATTGTTTTCAAGCTTTTGAAAATTCAAATGTTTAAGGTTTAAAGTTTGCAAAGTTTTGACACTTAAAAACATTTGGACGAAAACTCCTCCGTATGATAGTACGAAAACCACGATGACAGACGACCGTTGCATGGTTTTGCCATTACTTGACTTAAATGAGAATGTTACACTTACTCTTACATATATCGACTAAGGCTTTGGAAAGTATCATTGTCTTGACTTCCTTGATTGACTTGATCATCTTGAATCATTGTTGAAAGTCCATTTGATTGCTTCATTCACTAATTATTTCAACTAAGAGCAAACAATCAAATAACAAGGGGACTTGGCATCATCAATCTAATGTGTTCTAACAAATTCCCCCTTTGATGATGACAAGTCCAAACATGTGTGATATTCCCCCTTAGCCCATGGTTAGTCGGTCTTTGGTCAATTTCAACATAAACATAATTAATAGACATGATCAAGGTAGTCGAAAGGTGCAACATGCTTGGCCAAAGTAAAACATCTAATCATGGAAGCTAAGACATAATTAAGGTGGACGTTAGCCTAAGAGTTAGAAGATCACACATGGCATAATTAAACTACTTCCCCCTCTTGACATCGTCAAAGGAGGAGAAAACATGTTCAAAAGGCAAGCAACACGATTAAAACACACACAAATAGTTCAAGCAAGATAAAAACAAACAACCGAAGGTGCAAGAGAGTGTCTTAAAACATAACAAAGAGCCAAAGTTCAAGAGGAGAGACGGGTTAAAGAGGCATGAGTTTAGGAGGCATTCTGAAGACGTTCAAGAAGATCTTCATTCATAGTGCGAAGATCACCAACTTCATCCCTCAACTTGCCCTGTTCTTTGACCAGCCGATTCACAATCCCAAGGAGCTCATCCAACTTTGCTAGTACCACACCCATTTCAACGGTAGAACCCACTGTAGAACCCGACTGATTCTTTCTTTCCAATTTGCCATTCTTAATCTCCAAGTTCATCCGAGAAAGAAGACCCGGTGTCATTTCATCACTCAATTTCTCAATCGCAGGGCTTCCCTTCAACACTAACCCCTCCCTCATAAAAATGATCGAGAGCCACATACCATACGGAACCACGGCATTTTTGTCAAAGTTGCCACTTTGGAACTCAGTGGACATCTCAAGAATTCGGTGAAACATAAGACGGGGAAGGTTAATGGGTTTGTGCTTGACAATGTGATGAATCAGGAGCATGTCAAGGAGAGAACATCTCCCACGGCTATTGTTGGAAGGGACAAGGTTACGAAAAACCAGGTTAAAGATGAACCGGATGGGTGCGGTTAATTCAAAGGCATATATGTTGGTAGGGCCATCATCATCATGAGGTCGAAGAACCTTCATGACCTGGGTAGAGGTAACCTCATCAACTTCACCCCAATCACGTTTGGGGAAGGAGGTAAGCCCGACATTACAAATATCAAGATGAGCAGCAAGTTGATTGATTGTTAGGACAAAAGGTTTCTGATTGATAAAGGCTGAGAGAGTTCCAGATTCAACATCTACCTTGACTGTTGCATAGAATTGGATGACTTCGGACAAGTACATGGGGCTATATTTGTCCAACAGATTCACCCAACCCTGTGCATACATGGCCTCTTTGAAATATTTAAAAGCAGGAGAGGTGTCATACCAAGATTTCTTATAACGACGTCCACTGTGGAAGCAACAAAGCAGCATAACGTGGCATATCTTGAAGATCTCCTCCGGGAGATCGAGAGAATTGAGATGGTTGAGGATATCATTCTTGAATGATTCGGCATAAGGAGCAATAACAAGGTCCATGCATGTGTTGAGAGGCACCTTCTCCTCAATGATCTTATCCTCATTTATGCTCGGTAAATCCCGTTGATAACGAGCCCTTTTGGGTGCTTTTGATTTTGACCCGGATCCCCTCTTTCTTTGAGTGACTTTGGGTTTAGGAGGGGATGCCTCCGGCGTCACATCATCATCATCATCACCGAAGATTTCAAGCATCTTTCGCTTGGACCGGGTTCTTGATGCCGGTTTTGAAAATAATGGATCAAGCCCATCATCAAACACCACGGTGGCATCACCAAAATCCTCAACATCAACTACCACTTCAACATGTTCCTTCTCCGTTGAATCAGTTTTCGGATCTTCATTAATTTTTTCAGCATTGGAACCAATTTCCCTTTCAACAGTGGAAGCCACGGTTGCATCAATCTCACTCCTCTCATCCTTCTCTACAGTTTCACTCACCAAATCTTTTAATAGCACATCATCATCATTCTCTTCGGCAACATCTTTCTCATCGTCACCCTTCTCCTTCTTTTCCTTTTCTTTTGAATCCCCTTCATTCTCTTTTGATTCCTTACTTTCTTTTTCTTTGTCTCCCTCTAATTTTTCCTCACTTTCTTTTAATTTTTCTGATTTTTCCTCACTTTCTTTTGATTTTTCTTTGTTTCCCTCTGATTTTTCCTTACTTTCTTTTCCCTCTTTTGATTTCTCACCTTCAAGTTTCCCCTCTTTCATCTCACTTGAGTGATCTCCCTTTTCACTTGTTTCGACAACATCACTTGATTTTCGAATGTCTTCATCCTTTTTGGTTCCCTTAGAACCGGAGTCCTCTTCATCGGTGTCAATGTCCACTTCAGCATCTAATTGGAGAGAGATAGGAGGATTCCTACTTCTTCCACCTCTGCCACGACCACCGCCCCTTTTGGCGGTTGTCTTCTTTCGTGCAACGGTTGGTTTGGCAGTGGCAGAGATGATTTCATTTGTTTTGGCAGCGGTTTTGGGAGCCATCTTTTTGGCAATGTATTTTGGGTTAAATGTATCTCTGAGTTGAAGAACTTCTTTTGAAAACTTTGGAGGCATTTTGAAGAGAGTGGAAGGGAAGAGGTTTTGACGGTTTTTGGGAAACCGAAAAAGGTGAGGGTTGTTTTTGTTTAGTGGGTAATAAGAAGTGTTAGTGGAAACATGGATATAAATGAGAGGTTGGTGTAATTAATCTAGGTGAAGGGACGGTTGAGTGTTGATAGTGTGAGGCTAGGGTGTAGGCTTTTAAGTATGATGGGACATAAAGTAATTTGGGAAGCTCAATGCAAAAATAACTCAAGTGCACTCATACGGTTGTCAGTTTCATTTGTTCGACATTTGCATGCATTCTACCATATTAACTAAATTTTAATTACATGTAAATCCTCCCTCTAATCAATCATTGGAAGACGTAATTTAATTTAGCGGTATGTCACCTAATAAACCAATTTCCGACCGAAGTCTTTCGAATTGTTCTCTTTCTAACGGTTTTGTAAGAATGTCCGCAATTTGATTTTCCGTTTTACAAAAGCTTAGACAAATATGACCTTTTTCAACTTGATCACGTAGAAAATGATGTCGTATGTCGATGTGTTTAGTTCGTGAGTGTTGTATAGGATTCTTTGATATATTAATTGCACTAGTGTTGTCACAAAAAATAGGGGTAGTCTCGAAGGTAAGGCCATAATCATGCAATTGTTGACGTACCCAAAGAATTTGTGCACAACATAGAGCGGCACTCACATATTCACTTTCGGCCGTGGACAATGCAACGGTGTTTTGTTTCTTCGAAGCCCATGAAATGAGACATGGTCCTAGGAAAGTAGCAATGCCCGAGGTGCTTTTCCTATCCAATGTATCACCAGCATAGTCCGCATCCGAAAAACCTACAAGATCAAGTTCGTAGTGAGTTGGGTACCAAAGATATGACCCTTGTGTTCCAATCAAATACCTAAAAATCCGTTTGACGGCTTTGAAATGAGATTCTTTAGGATTTGCTTGGAAACGGGCACAAGCACACACACTAAATTGTATGTCGGGTCGACTAGCGGTTAAGTAAAGTAAGGAACCTATCATACCTCGATATACCTTTTCACTAATGCTCTTACCGTTTTCGTCTTTGTCAAGCTTGACTTTAGACACCATTGGTGTAGGCATAGGATTAGAATTAGTCAACCCAAACTTACTTAACATTTCTTTTAAGTACTTTTGTTGGTGAATCATCGTTCCATTCTCACATTGCTTGATTTGAAGACCAAGAAAGAATCCAAGTTCTCCCATCATACTCATTTCAAATTCCGAGGTCATCAAATCAGAAAAGTACTTATAAAGAACATTGTTAGTTGCACCAAAAATAATGTCATCGACATATACTTGCACAAGCAACAGTTCATCTCCTTGTGACTTGATAAACAACGTTTTATCCACGGACCCACGTATGAAACCATTTTCCAATAGAAACTTTGAAAGCCTATCATACCAAGCCCTAGGAGCCTGTTTTAAACCATAGAGTGCTTTATCTAGTTTAAAAACGTGGTTGGGAAACTCGTTGTTTATAAAGCCCGGAGGTTGTTCAACGAACACTTCTTCATCAAGGTATCCATTTAAAAATGCGGTTTTGACATCCATTTGAAAAAGCTTTATACCTTGAAAAGACGCAAAAGCTACAAACATTCGTATGGCTTCAAGTCTATCTACCGGTGCAAAGGTTTCATCGTAATCAATTCCTTCTTGTTGGTTAAAACCTTGCACCACTAGTCTAGCTTTATTCCTTACGATTTCTCCAACATCATCTAGCTTATTGCGAAAGACCCACCGTGTACCAATTACGATGACGTTGGGAGGGCCTAGGGACAAGATGCCATACCTTGTTCCTTTCGAATTGCTCCAATTCCTCTTGCATTGCAATCATCCAAAGATTCATCATCAAGGCTCGTGACATGGTCCGGTTCAATTTTTGAGATGAAGGCATTGTGTGCACAGAAATTTTGAAGCGATGATCTGGTTTTTATTCCAGAGGTTAGGTCACTGGTTAAGTTTGATAAAGGATGTGAGCTTTGGTGTTTCCATTTCTTGGGGATAAGTGAGTTAGAGGATTCGGTTTGTTAAATCCCCGTAATGTGAGAGGGGACTGTTGCATGAGGATTGTTTGAAGGAGGAGATTGTGGTTCGTTTATGATTAGGTTGGGTTGTTCTTCACCATCCTTGTTCCCCCTGGATGAGGTAGCATCATCTTGTGTAGGAGGACGATTAGTTCCCCCTGAATTTTGCGCATCCTCCTCATGCAACAGTGGCTCCAACTGTTGCTCAGCTTCTTCTACCACTTGATCCATTTCATGTCGTATCATACCAATCTCAAAATCATCATCATATTCATCATCCTCATCATCAACCTGTGTATTTGACACAAAAAGACTAGATTCGTCAAATATTACATGAACGCTTTCTTCCATTTTCATAGTCCTTTTGTTATACACTTTATAGGCTTTACTATGATCGGAATAACCAACAAAAACTCCTTCATCACTACGAGCGTCAAATTTGCCAAGGTTGTCCTTTCCATTATTGTGCACAAAGCATTTACTACCAAAGCATTTTAAATGTGAAAGATTAGGTTTTCTTCCTCGTAGTAGTTCATAGGGAGTTTTCTCAATGATTTTTCTAATCATGACACGGTTGTAAATATAACAAGATGTGTTTACAGCTTCGGCCCAAAAATTCTTGGGAACCTTAGAGCTAATGAGCATGGTCCTAGCCATATTTTCAAGGGTTCGATTCATTCGTTCCACAACCCCATTTTGTTGTGGGGTTCTTGCGGCCGAAAAGTTATGACTAACACCATACTCATTGCAATAGGACTCAAATGACGAGTTCTCAAACTCGGTTCCATGGTCGGATCTCAATGAGACAAGTTTATAACCAAATTTGTTTTGAACCTTTTTGACCCAAATTAAGAACTCATCAAATGTTTGATCCTTAGAGCTTAAGAAGAGAAGCCAAACAAATCTTGTGAAGTCATCTACAATGACACAAATAAAACGACTTCCACCTCTACTCACAACTCGCATAGGACCACATAAATCAATATGAATGAGTTCAAGAGGTAAGGAAGTGCTAACAACCTTTTTGGATTTAAAAGAGCACTTAACTTGTTTACCTTTAACACAATCATCACAAAGTGATTTAAATTCAAATTTAATGTTAGGAATGCCGTCAACTAGATCAAGTTTCTTAAGGGTGTTAAGTGTCTTAGCATTTACATGACCAAGTCGTTTGTGCCAAAGCCAAGGGTCGTTCTTTTGAACACTCATGCATGATAGTGATTGACCCGACAATGCATACAAGTTACTCATATAGACGTCTTTAACACGTTTACCTTCAAGTATGAGTTCTCTAGTTTTACCATTGATGATTCTACATTCACTAGCAAGAAATTCAACAATATTACCTCGATCACAAAGTTGTGAAATGCTCAAGAGATTGTGTTTCAAACCTTTGACAAGCAACACTTTGTCCACGCATAATGACTTTGACTTACCAACCTTTCCAATACCAATGATTTCACCTTTCTTGTTGTCGCCAAAAGTCACCATGCCACCATCGTAGGCTTCTAGCGAGAGGAATTGGTTTTCATCTCCTGTCATGTGACGAGAGCATCCACTGTCTAAGTACCAATTCTTTCTTCGCCCCTCACTAATGCCTATAAGAAATCAAACATTTAGTTTAGGAACCCAAACAAGTTTGGGCTCCTTCTTGATAACGACCTTTTTGACTTCTTCTTTCTTTATCCACACTTGTTTAGCATTCTTAGTGTTTCTTTCTAAGTCACGGATTCTTTTGTCACAACCATTAAACTCATGACCTGTTTTGCCACAATAGTTACAAATGATGTACTCGGGAAGGCCAAAGATACTTTCTTCTTGAAGTCGGTTTGACTTGGATCCTGGTTTCGAGTGCAACAAAGTGTGTGCTACTATTGCATTTGAAACCAAGTCCAGCATTCTTTGCAAATTTTTCATATTCTTGTGATTGTTTTAAGAGAAACTCCAAAACATTCTGACTTCCTTCCCATTTTAAGTAGAACATCTTAGCCTCATCTACCTCTTTAGTTAATATTTCGATTTTAGCAAGATGATTAAGATTCAATTTACCTAAATTGTCGAAAGCTTGTTTTGCAAGTCTTGCTTCATCACTAAGTAACATTCCAATTTGTTCCAATTGTTTATTATCCCTTTGACACAATTTGAGGTCAGCTAGAAGAGTTTCACGTTCCTTAGTTAAAGAAGACACTAATTTCGAGAGAGTATCTACTTCTTTTTTTGAATCGATGCCACAAGAGAGACCTCTCGTGGCATGAGTCTGAGTTGAGCTCTTTTTAACATCTCAATTTGAGCAAGAAGGTCATCATTTAATTTTTGAGCTCGTTCTAAGGCACTTTTGACATGACTAGACTCATCATTTAACATTTCAAAGAATCTTAACAAGATCATCTTTTTCGTTGTGACAAGTAGCTAAGTCAATCAAAAGTTGGTCACATTCTTGTGTTAGTGATGACACATTTCCTTTAGAATCGGATGCAACAAAGACAGGGGATCTGTTGCAGACTAATTGGTTTCATCAACTTTGTTGGCTAAAAACAAATTTTGTTTTTGAAGCTTTTTGATTTCTTTTTCAAGACCCAACATGGAACTAGGTTGATCATTCTCATTTAGACTTTCTTTAAGGACTACATTTTCCTCAGCTATGTCCTCAATTTCGATTTGCATAGCTTCCAACTTATTAGTTTGAACACGACATTTATCTATGAATTGATCTAGGAGGAGACAAACTTTGTCTTTAGAGAAAGATCGAACCTTTTTCTTGAGCTTAATTACCTCATGGTATGAATCAGAGTCTGAATCCACGGAGTGAGCCATAAGACACTTGATGTCTTCTTTCTTTGATGATTTGGAAGCATTTTTTGAGGAACTAGACGAGATGCTAAGTTTGGCGTCTAATTCATCCTCAAGGACATCGTCCTCTTCAGAATCAGACATGCCCCAAATAGCAGTCATTACCTTGTTTTTGTAATCACGTTTTGCAAAGTCACGTTTTTCCTTAGATTTGATATCGTTCCACTTTGGGCATTCTTTGATTTGGTGACCTTTGTCACCACATTTAAAGCAACCAACAGTGGAGTTAGATCTTCTCTTAGGAAAACGGCGTTTACTAGAGTTGTTGCTATACCTTTGAGAGTTTCGACCATTGATCATGCCAACAATGTTTTTAGTGAACATTGCAAACTCATCATCTTCATCCTCCTCATCACTTGAGAGAGCATTAAGAGCGAGTCCTTTTCCTTTAGAGCTTTCACTAGAACGCTTCATGAGAGTTAACTCATGAGCCATAAGTGAGCCCATAAGTTCATCAAGGGTGAGCAATGAAAGGTCCTTAGCTTCCTCAATAGCCGTAACCTTCGGTTGCCACTTTTCAGTTAGGCTACGAAGGATTTTACGGACTAAATCCTCGGATTGAAAACTCCTACCTAAGCTCTTAAGGTCATTGACAATACTAGAAAAACGTGAAGACAAACTATTAATTGACTCATCTCGTTCCATATTGAACATCTCATATTGTTGCATGAGAAGATCAATACGATATTTTTTGACTTGTGACGTTCCCTCATAGGCAAGGTTTAGGGTGTCCCAAATCTCTTTGGCCGAAGCACATCCAGATATACGATTAATCTCTTGGTCACCGATCCCTTATTGAAGAATGGACATGGCCTTAGAGTTTTTCTCGATTTTCTTATAGTCGGCCTCAACATACTTATCCTCACTTTTCAAGGAGCTAGTGCCATCAGCATTAGTCACTTCGATTTTGAGGGGACCCTTTTGAATGATTAACCAACATTCATAGTCCGCACTTTTGACATAGTGCTCCATGCAATGTTTCCACCAGGCATAGTTTTCTCCCTTGAAAATGGGATACTTAGTGTGTTTTGAATCGTCCATAACTATAGGATCAACTCTTTGGATTTAACCAATATCAAGAGCACAAGGCTCTGATACCAATTGAAGAGTTAAGAACGATTAACACCTAAGAGGGGGAGGGGGTGAATTAGGTGTACCTTTTAAAAATTTTATTCTTAACTTAGTTAATTAACTACTTTAAGCTAAGAATAAAGAAGTACAAGACTTGAGAAACTTAATTGAAGGTAAGTTCACAAGAAGGTACAGCAGTTCTATGTCACGGTATAGGTGACTGTGACACAGAACTTGATTAGGTACATGCGAGAAATAGCGAAGTGGAAGAACGTAAAAGTAAATGAACAAACAAAAGACATTTTAAAAATTGGTTCAGCCTCTACTCCGAGGCCTACGTCCAACCGTTATTTTATTGCTTGTTTAGAAATTTACTCAAACTTACTAAACCCCTTACAATGAAAATAACTCGCCAACCTACTCCGGTTGCACTCAAACTTAAAGCTACTCCGCTTCAAGAGTTTATGGGTTCTATCTCAAGGTGTTACAGAATCTTGAATCTCAAGAGTTCACTTAAATGAACATGGAGATTACAATGAAGATCTAACACGAGAATCATGGAACAAACTCATCATGTCACAAAGACAAATGAATCGATACTTGGAGGTTTTCTGACTTTTTCGAAAACAATTTTGAAGACTTAAAACCAGAAAAACGTTTTGCAAATACTTGAAGAACAAAGCTTTTAATGCACAAATGATTTGCAAGGTTTTTACAATAAATGCTTTGGAAGTCTTGAGAAATAAATGTGACTAAGACACTCTATTTATAGTGGATTTAGTCTTAGGTAAGTACACTTAGAAAAATTAAATCCAATATTAAAATGATAGCTTTGAGTGATGGTAAGTGTTAGACTTGTAGGCTTGGGGCTTAAGAAATCAGAAAACTTAAGCTTCTACACTCAACATGTGACAATTTACCAAAATGGCAAAAAGCTTTTCTTACTTTAGAAGTTTGACAAGTCTTCTTTGCCATTTTAGTAAAAGGTGTTTGCACAAATCTAGAGGCTTAGACAAGTGGGCTTGTGACTCCAAAATTTCAGATTGTTTTCAAGCTTTTGAAAATTCAAATGTTTAAGGTTTAAAGTTTGCAAAGTTTTGACACTTAAAAACATTTGGACGAAAACTCCTCCGTATGATAGTACAGAAACCACAGACAAACGATCACATCGTTGCATGGTTTTGCCATTACTTGACTTAAATGAGAATGTTACACTTACTCTTACATATATCGACTAAGGCTTTGGAAAGTATCATTGTCTTGACTTCCTTGATTGACTTGATCATCTTGAATCATTGTTGAAAGTCCATTTGATTGCTTCATTCACTAATTATTTCAACTAAGAGCAAACAATCAAATAACAAGGGGACTTGGCATCATCAATCTAATGTGTTCTAACAAAAACCATTGTGCAAATGGGTGTATAAAGTGAAGTACAAAGCAGACGGAAACATTGAAAGGTATAAAGCAAGGCTCGTGGCGCAAGGCTTCACACAAATTGAAGGGGTGGATTATCATGAAACTTATGCGCCAGTAGCGAAGATGACTAGCGATAGCAGTAGCCATTATAAAGGGATAGAATATCGAGCAATTAGACGTGAACAACACTTTTTTGCACGGAGACTTAGATGAAGAGGTATACATGAGGATACCGCAAGGTTTTGAGAGAAAAGACGGGAATCAAATATGCAAATTATTGAAGTCGATATATGGTTTGAAACAAGCTTCTCGAAATTGGTTTGCAAAACTGACCACGACACTCTAAAGGTACGGTTTTGTTCAATTACTAGCGGACTATTCGTTGTTTACATATAATAAAGAAGGGATTTTTTTTGGAGTTTTGGTGTATGTGGATGACATGAAAGTTGTAAGCAACAATAGTACGGAGTGTGGAGTGTTTAAAGCTTTTCTCGACAACAAGTTTGGGATCAAAAACTTGGGTCGATTAAAGTACTTCGGGCATAGAAGTAGCACACGGGACAAAAGGATTGTTTCTAAGCCAACGGAAGTATGCATTGGATATCATAGAATAAACGGGAATGCAAGGAGCTAAACCTGTGCACACACCAATACCGCAACACCATCGTCTTGCATTAGCTATGGGTTACGTTTTGAAGGATATCATGAAATATCGAAGACTTGTTGGTAAGTTGGTCTATTTTACTATAACACGGCTAGATTTGGTTTACGCAGTTCACATGTTGTCGAGATTCGTTAGTGAACCGAGAAAAGAGCATTGGGATGCGGCCTTATGGTACGGGCCGTTCGATACATCAATATGAATCCTAGTAAAAGAATTATTTTGCTTAAAGACTCCGACTTGAAATTAAGGGGATATTGTGACTCGGATTATGGAAGTTGTCCATTGAATAGGAGATCGTTAAGTGGCTATTTTGCATTGCTGAGACTGTCACCTATATCATGGAGAGCAAAGAAACAAGTGTCGGTAGCGAATTCAACGACCGAAGCCGAATATTGTGCGATGGCAGGGGCAACGAGTGAGCTCATTTGGTTAAAGTCTTTCCTTGCCTCGTTGGGAGTATTTCATTCAAAGCCTATGAGTTTATTTTGCGATAATCAGGCCGCAATACGCCAATACATATTGCGAAGAATCCGGTCTTCCATGACCGCGCTAAACATATAGAAATTGATTGTCATTTTGTCCGACGACATCTAGTCAGCAAGAACATCAACGCATTTCACATCTGAAGCAAAGAGCAAATAGCGGATTTATTCACTAAAGCTTTAGAAGGAGAAGCGTTTGATCATTCATAGCGCAAGTTGGGACTTGGTCTACCAAGTGCTCTAACTTGAGGGGAAGTAATAGAATAATATCTTATGATATTATTCGGATATTGTGTACATTGTATTCCTTGTAGCCCAAGTAGTGTATATACCGTCTTAGGAAAGATAATATCGTTTTGCTTATTTGTAGAGATTAGTTACCTAAACTGAAGATATGATACGATCTTCGAACTTGTATATATGTATGTTGCGTCGTTTGCTAATACATATTGAATTTCGCTTTCATCTTCTTCCTGCTTCACACTTTATCTATTTTATAGATGTAATTGAACACACATTCTGTTAGAACATACAAACGGGTCGGGCTACACCAAAACGGGGAGAGACGAACTACTTGACAACACAAGGGAGGTTTCATCCTAAAACTAATTATTGGCAGTAAGAGGAGTAGCCCCCTTGGTTATAAAGTGATATAATCTCTCTTTTTCCAACAATGTAGGACACTCACATGTGAGTTTTATATTCCAACACATTCTTTGCCAGAGTTTTGTGAATTTTTTGTTCATGCGGCCCTAAAATGATTGAGAGTAAAAACACAAGAGTTAGTAAGCGACTTGTAGGAAGAAACTTTTTTAGGAAATAGTCTCTATTCCGGTTAATAGTTACCACTTATCAGATTACATAAAGAAGAGAAAGAGCGATTTTTTTTGGCAACCGTAAAATTATAAATTTTAAACAGATGACATTTGACTCATTTGGTCAAACACACTTATTATAGCAATGTCGTAAACCAAAGCAACAAAGTAACTACATAGGGTAACAAAAGTGTATTGATGACGTACAGACAGCTAAACACGAAAATCAACTTCAACATCCACTACGACCTTCTTGAAGGGACGATTGGAGCTAACCAAGTAATCAAACAATTCATTACTCTTCTTTATCAACTGAGTTTCGGAGAAGTACCTTCAACAATACACAAAATTGCGTCTCGGAGATTTCTCCCCTTGCTATATACATATCATTTGGAAATCAACGAGGCCCTTGAGTCATCGAGAGTGACCAAAGTGCACTTACGCCATTAGGACGTAGAAAAGAAAGGCGGAATGCAGACCACGAATGTCTGCCTCCAGAGGAGAGAAAACTCCTACACTTCGGAAAACAATCCCTGCGGATAAGAAACTCGTAGCCAAGAAAATCGAGTAAGTAGATAGGTAGCGATAGAGAACTCAACTTGAATAACCCCCTAACCAAAACCATTTCAGAAGGCCAGAGAGAGATGGACACAACACGAACCGGATGCAAAGTTATTGTCATTATTATCCTATTACCGATCTTAACATCACGAGAATCAGACGGTGTAAAGAAACTTTTATTTATTATACTAATTATAACACTTAACAAACCACAAATATTATTATTAAAACAAAGACAACAAGGAGCAACAGAGTAACTTGGAACAAGACAACATGAGATTAAGGTGTACATCCATCACATCCGACCCGACCCTCACTACTAACAACCCAACTAAAACCAACCCAAATCACAACTCATAACCGGCAATGAGACACGGTCGATACCAAAGATAACCCGCCAGAAGCACACAAAATAGATTACAAGTCCGCCAATTACCAATTAAAAGAAAAACAAGGAAACACCCGAAGAACGCTCCCCCCCAAAAAAAAAAAAGACAAATCAACCCATCCAACCACACATGCAATAAGACTAAAGGGGAACAAAAAAATTAGAACAAAGAGACACCGGAAATCGATTTGTGGGGGAAGGGGAACACCAATCAACCCAAAGACACCCTAAAAAACCAGATTACAACCGAAGGAGAATACACAACAACAACAACAACAACAACAACAACAACAACAACAACAACAACAACAACAACAACAACAAACCCTAAACTAGAGCACCAAACTGGGGATGGGGGAAGGGGCGATGGGAGGGGGAAACACCCCCGGTTGCATGCAGAGGAGGAGGGACGAAACCCGATCAGTGCTGCATGCAGAGAAGGAGGGACGAAAACTCTATCAGAAATCCGATCCGATCAAGATAGAACAAGGAGGCAAATCGATTCTGAATCCTTAGTCGAACACACAAAAAGAGACGGTGAAGATGAGACTTGTAAAAATACCACGATGGCAACATAAGAGGGCGAGGTTAAAGATGGGTACGTAAAAAAGAAAAATTGGTTGGAGAGAAGGATATTCGCCGGATATAGGCCTTAGGATGACCCCATCTCCGGCGAAGGGTGACGAGAGAAGGGGGTAGTAAGTGGGCAGGGGAGGTGATGGATCAAAATATAAGATTTTTTTGGGCTTTTTCTAGAGAGAGGTGAGAAGTTTTTTGGAAGAGAGATCCTCTAGGAAACTAAAGATGAATTAGAAGAGTGCTTTTGGATCATACAAAACACAAAATCTCCAACTTACACATAAAGCTGACCCACATTGTTGTACTCCTTCCGTTCCGGTGATTTGTTATCTATTACTTCTTACTTTTTACACAAAAACCAAAGAAAAGAGTAAAGATGGTGAAAATTAATCATAAAATAAGTATCTCTGTACATGCTCACCTGTGTATTTCAAGTTTTCACTTGTCTAAAACTTACTAAATTTAGAAATAGATAACAATTGTTTGATATATCATAAAATAGAAATAGATAACAATTGACCGGGACCGACGGAGTAGTAAATAAGAATGTTCATCTCAATTTCCAGCATTAGCTTACCAAATAATGAAAATAAATACGGAATAACAAATAACTAATACCCCCAGAAAGAAAATTACTCGTAACTAACTATTGGTCGGTAGTTGGAACCATGAACATACTAATCCCGTTCTTTCTAACTTAATCAGCTCATTTTATTAATTCGGTTTAGCTCAGGTTCATTCAGTTCAATTCAGTTGATTGATCTCTTCACAAATTAACTCTTACTGTAGCTCTATTCAGTTCAGTTCAGTTCAACTTTTACATTCAATTTAGTTCAATCCAGCTTCTATCAACCGAAAAAAACAAAACCTAAAACCATACTATAAAATTAGATCTAACGTTCAATTAAACCAACGGTTTAGTAATTGTCAAATTGTCATATCCACTTTTTGTTAAGGAAAACATGTGATA
Source organism: Silene latifolia (assembly GCF_048544455.1). NCBI lineage: Eukaryota > Viridiplantae > Streptophyta > Magnoliopsida > Caryophyllales > Caryophyllaceae > Silene > Silene latifolia. The sequence goes on from NC_133534.1 coordinate 26,893,884, forward strand.
TATACAACTTATTCCTTACACAATTTTTTACCAATTATGACAAAAAGTATAGGAAGTTGAAAAAAGAAATATAGACATAGACATGCTCCACGTAAAGCCGTACCATACTATTACAAACAAATGGCTATTATTTCACGACATGTCAACTTTCATATATTGTTAGGTTCGTATTTATTTTCAACCCACATTATCGTTATCTCATTACTTATTTCCTTCTTTTTATTTTTATTTATTTTTCTTCAAATTAAATGTTAATAGTTACTACTCCTACTACTCTCTCCTTTTAATTATCTTCCCAAATATATAATTAACTCAATCTTTGAGACATTCAAAGATGGAGTTTCATCCAATGGGTTCATGCCGTTTGTTAGTTCCGACATCTTAACTTTATCAACTATTTTTGCTCGTGCTGAAAAGGTAATTTGACATCTCACGACATCTTTCCTTTTTACCATGATTTCAACCAGCAAACTTATGACGCGTCAAAAGTAAGAATTTAAGTAAGGTTATAGGCTAATGATGAATAGCTAGTAGGAGCAATTTTTCTGTAGTGTAAGAATGATATTATTCCTATCTCTTATACTATGTACTCCCTCCTATTCATTCATTTTGTCCCTCTTTCCTTATCGAAGCTAGTCGGATTTTTGTCCCTCTTTCCTTTTTGGGTAACTTTTGTGTGGTCCAAATTTAATTACATGTGGGGTAGAGTGGAATAGAGTGTTTTGTGTGGTCCAAAATCATTTTCTTAATTCTTGTGCAAAATAGAAGGGGGACAAAATGAATGAATAGGAGGGAGTACTTTGTACCTACAAGTTTCATATTCTCAATTTCCGGTCTACCCAAATGTCGTAAATATTTGTTCTTTTTGTCACACGGTAAACATGGCATAAGATGATATGTACGACCCTCATATCTCGTTCTAGGAAAGTGTCGGTTTACTTAAAAACTAGTAGTACAGTAATTATTATGAAATTCATGTGTATGTGAATTATGATAATAATTGCAAAGTTCATGTCAAACTCGTACCAACTTCATGATGATGATAGTAATTAGTAAGTCTTGTACTAGATTATTTTACAGTTAGCCGGTCCCAATTACGGAGTAAAATTTTATTAATATTTTTTCATATAATTATTACTCCGTACACAAGTAGTTATATGTGAATGTGATGCAGTCTCGTAAAAAATAAGTGATTGTAGCTTAGAGTATATGTCTTCCAAAATTATAAAAATTTTCCTTTGGAATAATATTGTATGTTGAGGAATTTTTGTTCATAACATTTGACAGGAAATAAAGAATTCGGTATTTCAATCAATATTTTAATATCATAATAGTTACGGAGTACTAGGCAAAATTGTACAAATGGAGGGATCAAGTAATGCTACGAAGTGGATGGCATTTGAACCGAACAAGGCATCATCTACAAATAATGGAGGAACGTCTGATAATAGTACTACTCATACCAACAAAGTGAACAGTGAAATCGAAAGCGAAGCAGTCATGGCCCAGAGAGCAGCAGAATGGGGGCTTGCACTAATTACAGAAGAAGTGGCAGGGTCATCAACCTCGAACGTAGTTGTTCGGAGTTCAGGAAACGGTGATAGATGGAGGAATTCATCGGAGTTGTTCTCGACGAGAACTTCCGAGGAATCAAACTCAGGTCAATCGGATCGGTTTCCGAGGGTGTCTCAAGAGTTGAAGGAAGCATTAGCTACTTTGCAACAAACATTTGTGGTGTCGGATGCTACAAAGCCAGATTGTCCGATTATGTATGCGAGTAGTGGCTTCTTTACTATGACTGGTTACTCTTCCAAAGAGGTTATCGGGCGTAATTGGTAAGCATGTCTTAAACTTCTGTGACTTCCCCAACATCTACAGATTATGTCTATCTAAAAGCTAAAATTGTAAAAAAAACGTATGTGAAAGAGTAAAATCCGTATGTGAAAAAGCAAATCCAAAGGAAAAAGAAAAGAAAATAGTGTTACGAGAGGAGCGGCAGCACTATTTATGATAAAACGTTGTAAAATAGGAGTAATTATGTAAATTAATTAATGGTTTCAATGTAATTCTCTTATAAAACAAGTTTACGATAAAAAAACGTTTGTTAAATCATTGATAAAGTACTATGATATCCTTGTTAGCTAATCATGATTCATGATAGTGGAGATTATTAGAGGGAAGGTAATTAAGTGAATTATAATTAATGTTTTTACAATGGGTAATAACCTGTGTAAAAATGTTTTATAGAGAAATTATATATTACTATATCAGATGCGAAATTTATTTTTTCTTTTTAATTTACAACGATTCGAATTAATTCAAAGTAAAACGAAAATGTGAGTTTAAAGTGGAGAAACAACATTTCATTCCTAAAAGATTAATTTGAGATTTCTAAAGTAATGGGTATTTGTAGTTTTTTTATTGTCACAATGAGTAAACCAACATTTGAGTCGGGTAGGAGTACGAGTAGGAGTATAACTGTATAAGGGTATTCTCCTCGTAAGTTTTTTATTTTAACACTTTTAAAATGAGTTTTACTAATTGTGATTTTTTTTTTTAAATAAAAAGAGAATTTTTTTACGAATGAAAAGTTATACATATCTAATATTATAAATTATTTTCACCAAAATAAAAAAAAAAAAAAGTGAACATGATTTATAATAATTAGGAATTTTAGTATTAATAAATGATCAATAATTGTGACTTTTAATAATAATAAAATATTTAATTCAGTAAATTTCATTCTTAAAAATAAGATATGTGATTAATTGCAAATTAAAGAGAAATTTATGAAATTAATTTGATACATTTATAAGTTAAAAGGGTGTAATTACACATAGTATCAAACTAGTGTAGATCCCACGCAAATGTGCGGTAAATATAGGCCTTTTAATTTTTACTGTATTAGTTGTAAATTTTAGATTTATATCTCACGAATTTTTATAAAAAAATAATTAATATTAAAATTAATCAAAAGAATTGAATAATTCTGCGAATTGTGTTTTTTATGAAATATTTTAACTATCTCAAATTATTTTAATAAATTCTTTTTTCGTTACGAAGTTAATAATATATAGAAGATACAGTTTATATGTATAGATTATTTTAAATGGAAAATTAGTTTAATAAATGAAAATCTAATTTGTTTCCATATATAAGTTTGAACACTTTGAAAGGGAAATTTTATAGAAGTTTTCTCTTAGTATATAGAAGAATTTATACTTTTTAAATTTGCACCTCATTAATATTTATCAGTTCACTCTATTGTATTTTTATATGAAACGAAAAAATTGAAAATGGAAAGCTAATAAAAAAATGTAAGTTGTGATTTTTTTTAGTGCATTTGTTTTGTCACGAAACTAATAGTAAGCATGTGTCAAGTTATATTTTAAATGGAAAATTAGTTTAATAAATGAAAATCTAATTTTTTTTCCATATATAAGCTTGGGCACTTTGGAGGGGAAACTTTAGAGAAGTTTTCTCTTAGTATATGAGAGGATTTATACTTTAAAATTTATATCTCTTTTTTTCATTAATATTTATCAGTTCATTCCATTGTATTTTGATATGAAACAAAAAAATTGAAAATGGAAAACTAATAAAAAAATTTATTTAAGTTGTGATTTTTTTTAATTCATTTGTTTTTTTTTGTCACGAAGCTAATAGTAAGAATGTGTCAAGTTATATATTCTCTTCAGTAATAGTTATTGCATTACTAAAAAATTTAGCAACTTATAGTTTATAATTTAATATCAATTTTATTTTATTTTAATGAAAAACAGCATAATTATGAATTTATTTAAAAAATTAGAGTTTATTTATAAGAGTATACGGAGTATTATTGAAGATATAATAATGTAATAAAAGAAAATTTTACTTATTACTCCCTCCGTCCCGGTCATTTGTTGTCCTTTGGTTTTGGCACAAAGACAAGGAAAGAGGAGAGGGCCAATAGCTAAATGACAAGTGGAACAAATTGAGTGTGAATGATCAAATTACTCATCAAGTTCATTCTTAAAATAGAAAGGACAACAAATGACTGAGACACCCCAAAATGGAAAAGAACAACAAATAACCGGGACAAAGAGAGTACATTATTTAGCTAATGTTTTTTTGAGAAAAAACTAAAGAGAATATTTTATTCTCTCAGTAGTAAGGGGATGTATAGAGTTGATTTGCTATATATTTCCGTTAACCCCACGCCAGCCTCCGACTCAAATTCCCAAAAAGACACTCCGTCGTAAGTAGCTGCATGTCCCTTGCCGTATCAATTAATTCAATTGGAAAACACCAAACCTCGCATTTCGCCATGAAAGAGCAACACTTTTTCAAGTGTTTATCTGCATTTATTCTCACTTAATTGGTAGATTAAAGCTGACATCTTTCTTACCAAAAATGGGTAACTTTGATGTACATGTTTGCAGTAAATTAATGTAATTTTTGTTGGGTTTGCAGCCGATTTCTGCAGGGACCAGAAACAGACCAAAAGGAGGTGGATAAGATAAGACATGCAGTAAAAACAGGAACAAGTTACTGTGGAAGACTGTTAAATTTCAAGAAGAATGGAACTCCTTTTTGGAACCTTCTTACTGTTACTCCTATTAAGGATGATCAGGGTCGTACCATCAAATTTATTGGGTACCCTTTTTTACTCTCCTCTTTTAATAAAATGGGTTAATTCTATTTTTCATTATTGATGCTTAAGTTTCTGGCTTTATTGGTTTTAGTAGCCACATGCCTCTTTGTGTTGTGTACATCGGAAAACCCCCTTACTCCACAATTTGCGGGAGCAATTGAGTTATTGGGGTAATGTTGTTGTTGTATTGTTTAGTCTGATGTTAGCGGGCTTCATTTTGGTTAATGAACCTCCTTTCAACATAATTGCTTGTTCTTAATGGTGTACATTGTGGAGCAATCCCAAATAAGGTTCTAGATTCGTTAGCTCTATGTTATACTTGTAGAGGTGGTTGTACCTCGACAAAAGAACAATGTCGGTAACATGGTGTTGCATGAACACAACCCTTGGCTTGTGTGGAGAACACAACATAATTGCATAATGAATAATACGGATGTACTATAATGAAAAGAACAATGTCGGTAACATGGTGTTGCATCATTATGTATTTCACGACAAAAGAAGCGCGGAGAGTTTAGTGAGTCATACAACCAAAAAATAGGAAGTATTTCGCTTTTATTTATGCAGCAACATGAGGAGTTTTTGTTGCGCCTCATTGGGAAAATATAAACATTAGTGATCAAGTTGTATCTTACTACCTATTGAATGATTGGATTGACATTGAAGGATGTTTGCCTTATTCATCTCTAGTAAGAGTATGAGGATGAGGTTCAGCTAGAGGGCGGTGATGGATATGTTAAGTTCTTTATTGTCTATTGCCTACGGAGTAAAAGGTCGATACTTGAGAGAGAGATCAGTATAGTGGTACAGAGAAACATGGGCTCAGTGAAGAACTTATTTTCAATAAACTTAATAGGGAGTACATTCAAATTTGGGAAGGGATAGGTGAGGAATGTTGCCGTTCTTGGTCTGTGTTTGCTGTCAAATTTCTATGTTCCTTCCCATTAACATCGGTCAATTTTAAATATAGCATGTTGCTTTATCTGAAATTGGTTTACCACTGTAGTATGCAGGTTGAGGTTAGTAAATACACAGAAGGAATAGTTGACAAGGCATTGCGTCCTAATGGTTTGCCTCAGTCATTGATTCGTTATGATGGTACGCAGTTTCCAGCAGACTTCATGATGACTCTTAGCTATTGATGACGTTAATGATGTATTTTCATAATATGATGCGGTAAACTATATGATGCAGCTCGTCAGAAAGAGAAGGCTATGGGGTCAATAGTAGAAGTTGTTCAAACTGTAAAGCATCCACGCTCACATATTCAACCTGCAAATAACAACAATGCTGTCATTCCGTATGAGCAGGGAAAGTTGGATGTCGACTACACGCTACCAAACTCTGCAAACATTGACTATATGACCGCTGCTGGCAGGCAGACTCCTCAAAATGATGCTAAAATTGACACTCCTACCAGAGATCTTGACCAAAGCTCTCGAAAATCAACTCGTGTGTCTTTGGTGGGGTGAGTCTATTAACTTGATACCTTTCCTCTCTCTTCACTGCAGAATTCAGATTAGGAAAACCATGCAGTGACTTGGTTAGATTAGCTCGGACATAAATCTCATTGATGCCCATAAGGATTTAGGATTATTTAAGGATATTCTTGCCTATAAATTCTGTTCATTGAAAGCATAATTTTTTTTCCCTATTTTGTAGGCGTAAGAAGTCTACCATGAAGCATGAACGACAACCAAGCCTTGAGCCAGAAGAACTGATGACAAAAGAAATAGCTCGTGTTGACAGCTGGGACCGTACTGAAAGAGAAAGAGACATACGTCAAGGAATCGACCTAGCAACTACCTTAGAGCGTATTGAGAAGAATTTTGTGATTACTGATCCCAGGCTTCCAGATAATCCAATTGTATGTTAAGATAAAAGGAAAATAACTTATAAACTAGTAATACTAAAGACTGCCGTCTTTGTTGAGCCAAGTCAAATTTGAGTGTTGCTTGTATTATCTGGACTTCTATATCTCATAGATTTGTAAATTTTTTGTTCAATACGGTGTTGTCGTGAGTCTGAGTATGAATTTTATGAAGTTCTTAGTGTCAGAACCTGGCAGTAAACTGACAACAGCCAACTCCGGTGTATTTTGCAGATATTTGCTTCTGACAGCTTTCTGGAACTGACAGAGTTCACAAGAGAAGAAATTTTGGGAAGAAACTGTCGGTATAAATCACTTGTAGGCCTTATATTCTTTTTCTACCATTTTGAATATTATTTGAAGATCTGTCTTCTCAGATTACGAACATTTGCCTCCATTTGGGCCTTTACTTTGGTTGTTTGAACGTAAAGCATCCATATGTTATAGTTATTGAGCTCATGACATAAGAATATAAGATAAGGCAGTGAATATGAAAATCATGATCATTTAGCAATCTAGCATCATTAACCGCACGTAGGATTTGCAGCTGCATGCCTTCTTATTCTCTTTGCCCCTCTATAACTGTTGCAAATGTGGACGAAGCAGAACTGTAGCAACTACGCCATTTTATTAATTCAAAGGGTGCCACTATGGGAAACCTTCTGTCTTATGCGTAAATGTGTCACTTCACTCTTTAACATGTCCATTATTTTTTTCATCTGATGATTTTGTTTATGTGATTATTTGTCTTCTTATTTTATTAACATTTCTTTAATTGCAGGTTTCTCCAGGGACCAGAAACTGATCAAGCGACTGTCCAGAAAATTAGAGATGCTATTAAGGACCAGCGGGAGATAACTGTTCAGTTAATTAATTATACTAAAAGTGGTAAGCAAAGTGGCTCACCAAACTAGCTACGCTTTTCTTTTATCTTGAAGTAGCAATCGTTTGATGCAGCTGTTGACGTAGTTTCCACTGTGGGTCATTCTAGAATGATCTTTTTTTTTTGTTGACACGGGTACTTTGTATGGCCATCATGATTGTGCTTTTGTCAATAAACTAGGTTAACTTGTTAATGCAAAGCTCTATATATGCCCTATGCCCTTATGGATTGGATATACGGAGTATTATTTTTCATCTCCAGCCCATTATCAACCTGTTATTTAATTTTTTTCAGGAAAGAAGTTTTGGAATTTGTTTCATTTGCAACCCATGCGAGATCAGAAGGTACATTCTCTAGATTGATGCTCAGTTATATAGCGCGTACCTACGATCACTATACAAATTTAATCAAAAGCAGACAATCGCGTAATTTGTCATCCTAGACTTGGATACATTGGGGAGTAGTTTAGCAACAGATATTTATTCCACAACATCACTCGTGCCTTGTCTCTTATGGGTGTCCAGGGAGAGCTGCAATACTTTATAGGTGTGCAACTGGATGGAAGTGATCATATAGAGCCATTACGTAATCGTTTATCGGAGAGAACAGAACAGAAAAGTGCTAAGCTGGTATGTGGTCTCTTTTATAATTTTATTTCAAATTCTTATCTTCTAGTTTAGTTTTTTCTCTAGTGTGAACTTTAAAATTGGCGCATGTCAGTTTTCATGTAATGGGATTTTGATCCCTGAGCGTGAATCTCAAACGTTAAAATACTACAAGCATTTATTGAATGAAGTGGCCGATCTTACATAAAAATTCTGAAGGAAGTCTCTGAATTATGTTTGCTTCCTCTCTTATATTGCTCTTAGCTTGGTGGTTATTTTTGCGTGTTTTAGCAAGTATACTGTCACAATTGACAGTATTCGCATGTAACTTCTATCTGAAAAGTGCTTTCTTTATCTGAAATTAAGAGCCATCTGTTTTAATTTGTTTCCTACAATTCAGGTCAAAGCTACTGCAGAAAATGTTAATGAAGCTGTTCGAGAACTTCCCGATGCCAACTCGGTAAGGTATCTCTTCTTGTCTGATTTTTTTCTCCAAATAGTTGCATTTGCATTCTGACCTGGACACGTTTCTTTGTAATTCGAATTATTCGACTTACCTCAAACTAATCCCATTAATTTAAAACATTATTTTACAGAGACCTGAGGATTTGTGGGCAATTCATTCAGAGCCTGTTTATCCGAAGCCTCACAGTAGAGGTTCTCGTGCATGGGCAGCAATACAAAAGGTTTAATTTCTCCTATATGTAGATACATGATCTCCTTGTTCTTTGTTTAGAAAGAGGGATGAAGTCGTGATTTCTGTTTGAAAATTGCGCGACCGAACCCAAACCATGCAACCGTGATAATAATTATCCTTGACATATCTAATGTCACAATTTTTTTATTTGATTGACACTTCGTTTCTTCTGGCATTTAGATTACCGCTTCTGGGGAAAAAATTTGCCTGGATCATTTTAAGCCCATAAGACCGCTGGGTTGTGGTGATACTGGCAGGTATGACTATCACCTTGATCACTTGTACCGTTTTTTTTTTCAATAGTTTGTGCAAAAGAATAACCAATATTTACTTAAGAGTTGTGTGTATATACAAAGATACTATATTTCTTTTGCACTTCGCTTCTTTTGTTTGTTGGGTTTATTTAGAGTTTTATCGTACAATGCCACCAACATCTAGCTGTAGTTTACTGGACATTTTAGCTTTTTGCAGTGTTCATTTGGTGGAGCTGAAAGGCACAGGAGAATTGTTTGCTATGAAGGCGATGGAAAAATCTGTTATGTTGAATCGTAATAAGGTTAATACATTGAATATAATGGTTTCTTAAGCTCCCTTGTCTTTACTTACCCAAACTATCTATTTCTGCTTAATTCACACGTCTGTCAAATACTTTTCTAATGTTTCACAGGTACATCGTGCATGCATTGAAAGGGAGGTTATCGCGTACCTAGACCATCCCTTCCTTCCGACTCTATATGCTTCTTTCCAGGTCTACACAATCACTGAACTGCCATTACTTTAAACCTCGCACTATGTAGTTTATATAGCTTCATTCTTGTAGGAGTAAAAAGAAAAAAAAAAAGGTCAATTATGAATATTTGTTCAAGTTCAGTTCAAAATTCGACCATATCGTTTATCTTGTATGATTGTATTGACGGTTTTGAGTATACTAATGCATTTCTATTTGCTCAGACTTCGACACACGTTTGTTTGATAACGGACTTTTGCCCTGGCGGAGAGTTATTTGGCTTACTTGACAAGCAACCCATGAAAATCTTCAAGGAGGAATCTGCAAGGTATGTTGTCAACTAAACACTTTGCCATATAAAACAATCTGATTTAAACTTATGGTCCGACCAATTTACTTTCCTAAACTAAATGGATTATATTTGTTTGGAGTACAAAATAGGCCTTTTCTTCTGTGTTATTGTCAACAACTGATATTGTCAAAATCTGTGTTATATGGGAGTCCTCATACACTCACACTTTTTCCCGATGATTTAAAATCCTTGAGACCTGAATTTGACCTTGAGCCAAAACTGTTAATCATTTGCCATTTTTTCATAATTGTGTATTGATTATGTTGCTGCCACCAGATTTTATGCAGCTGAAGTTGTAATTGGATTGGAGTATGTTCACTGTTTAGGTAATGGTCAACATTTTCAATTTGCTCACTTCGTTATTTTCATGGGTAGCTTTCTCTTTAAGCATTTCTTTCTATGTTTTAGCCACGAAAACTTCTTTTATAGTGCTCGTGAAGTTTTGAACTACAGTATAATAGCTTAGGGAATCTTACTTTTTTTGGCTCCTCAAAACCTTTGCCTGTCCTGACTCAAAAAAGCTAAGGGACTAAGGGTATATTCATATAAACATCCTTAGGAAACTTACAGCAAAATTCATAATATATGGTGGTTGTTTGCGAAAGTTCAAAAGTTAAATCTTATATTCAGCAGAAACTCAGAAAGTCATTTCTTGCCATCCTAGTTCTATTCTACATCGTATAATCCTCATCTTACTTTATAAAAAGCTTAATAAGATCACAAAACATTTTATTTTATGCCATTATGGTATCCAAAGTCCAAACTGGCCACAGTTATCGTTAGTGTATGTTGGGATCCTGTATAACACTTTCCCTAAGATTTTCTGATTAATACCTGACGGGTAAGCGGGTATATAGTTCTTATGGAGAAAATGTTTTGACAATTATGGCTCTATTTAATGTGAAATAATATGAATATAGACACTTTTTCATGCAACTTGGATTAACAAGTTTCGATAATAACATGGAGCAGGTATCATCTACCGTGACCTAAAGCCTGAAAACATACTGCTGCAGAAAAATGGACATATTGTTTTGGCTGATTTTGACCTCTCATTTTTGACAGCCTGCAAACCACAAGTACGTATCAGCTCTCTCATTGGTTTCTTCTTTGTATAGTGAATGGATCTCGGTTATACCATGATGCCTGAACAATTTCGTCAGATTTATTTCATTCATATCCATTGAAATTCAGATTTGATATATTTCCATTTTTCCTTTCCTTTTTTCCCTATTTTTTCGTTTTTATTTTTTTAATTATTTGACCTGCCAATTCGCAGTTTCAAACGATGATTCGTGTTATTGTCCTTCATATTTTATTAACTTTGTTTGTTTGTAGGTATTAAAGCCTCCCCAACTGAAGAAAAGACGATCAAGGAGCCAACCACCGCCAATTTTTGTTGCAGAACCAGTGACTCAATCTAACTCTTTTGTTGGAACGGAAGAGTATATTGCTCCTGTATGTTTTATACCCATCTTTACGTTAAATTTGACATTTTTCTACCATTTATGCCTTCTTAAACCTACAAAATGATAATAAACCCCACGCAGACGACTTTTTGAGCACAACTTTGGATTGTATTTTAACTTGCTCCTTCTATTTGGTTCTCTGACGTGTGCTTTGTGTTTTAGGAAATTATCACCGGAGCAGGCCATAGTAGTGCTATTGACTGGTGGGCTTTAGGTTAGTAATTCTACTAAAAACTGAAGTATCAGAAATATTAGGGCTCTTTTGTCAATTGTAGTTATTGTGTGCGCTGAGAAGAAAATTTATAATCATGTTTGCTATGAGATAGACGGATAGCATTATAAATGGCTAAAGAGATGCACATATAAAAGAGAGATATATTGCAGATGTTGGATTAACTGTACCAAGGATGTGAAGAATGAGAAAAACAAAGTGAAAATTATAGCAGCAAATGAATTTCTAAAATGAACATCAAATTAAAAACCACCTCTACCGGAGTGCTGAAATAATTATAAACCTGAATTCGTGAATTAATCATATCAGAGTGCATAATCCATAATGTGCATATGAATGACCTGTGGGTTTTTATCTAATAGTTCTGTAATTCTCCTCCCTTAGGCATTTTGCTCTATGAGATGTTATATGGACGTACACCTTTTCGGGGAAAGAACAGACAAAAGACGTTTGCAAACATCTTACACAAAGACCTTACATTCCCGAGTAGCATTCCAGTAAGAAGTTCATGCTCTTATTTTGTGATTGATGTGCAGTATTTTGTGTTCCTGGATCACAAAAACCTGTATGAAACACTTACATATGAGACCAACCCCAGATCCTTGCGTATTTTGTGGGTTGGTCTCACATTTTGGACCGTCCCATATAAAACTCATTGCTCATGTGTACCTGATATTGTAGGTAAGTCTTGCAGCGAGACAGTTAATCCATGCTTTACTACACCGAGATCCTGCAAGTAGATTGGGGTCCAAAGGCGGAGCCAATGAAATAAAAGAACATCCCTTTTTCCGGGGAATAAATTGGCCTCTAATTCGTTGCATGGTATAGCATCTCCTACAAAAATTGCAGAAAACTATATCAGGTTGTGGAAGCTGAAATCTCAGATGAGAAGTTGACATTGTTTACTTTGTGATTTCAGAGTGCACCGGAGTTGGATGTGCCAATTCAATTTATTGAAAAAGATCCAAACGCAAAAGAAATCAATTGGGATGACGATGGTGTCCTTGACGCACCTATGGACATGTTCTAAGGTTAGTCCTCTTTTGACTTATGGTTAGCTTTCTTCCATATAAACCAACAACAAACAAGAACGCTATCTTATGTGTCAAAGGCTCTTTGCTGATGTTGGCGTAAGGGGAGCAGCGCTAAAACAAAAATTGGATAACTCATAATTAGACGGGAAAACTTGCCCGACCCAACACCCAAATAGAATAATTCAAAAATCACCAATTTCAAATAGACTCATTTCAATTCATGTTAGACCGAAACTTCATTGTACCCGCCCGTTAGTAGCGACCGTATTCGAAATGACCTGACATGGTGGTGGAGAAACAAACCGATCCAAAGCGACCACAAATGACTTAAGAGTTTACGTATTCGTATATGTACATAAAAAGTGTCAAAACATTGAAAAACACAATTCCTAATTCAAGGCTCCATCACCCAATCTGTAACCACTCGACCCATTCTTCGAATGATCCCATAGTAATTTAGATGGTATAGAAATAACCAAACCCAATCCAAAGTACATCATAATTCAAAAATGACCTGTGCCAGATGTGGATGAACCGTTTGCTATGTCTACTCAAACTGATATCATCGAGAATTCTTGGATAGTTTCACTTAAAAATCTAAGGAAAGTGAAAATGAAACAAGGTATTCAATTATTCAAGGATGCTCACAAGACCAAAGAGATCTAGCACAAAGGTTGCTTGGATAACCATTTACATGAGTTAACTTGTTTCGTATACCTGACTGCAGGAGTTCTAATTGTTAAGCAGCACCGGTCCATAGGCTTTCTACTCACAGTCAGAGAAGAACGATTGCAACATTTGTAGGCCTTTGTACATAGAGATCATATATTGGTGCGAAATGAGGCAATTATGGAGAAGTTTTGTGATCATGGAAATTATGACTATTGCAGAAGGCGAGTGGTTGATCAGATTTGAGTTGCAAGTTGTAGTACATATTCTGGGTGTCCCTAAATCTCATCTCTTTCTGGGCACATATCCGAGAAGTATATTCAAGTTGCTTGTATTATTTCCGAGAAGTATATTCAAGTTGCTTGTATTATTTGTGAAGTGATACTCCGACAATGTAAAGTTACAGAACCATTGTTGCAAATCTGATTAACTACGTGATCTTGCTTAACTTTGTATCCAGCATTTTTATACAAGTCATTCACTAGTTTTAGGACCCTCGAACATTCAAGGAATCAGTGACTATTGCACGGTTTAGTGATGTTTTACGAGATCTGCTAAATGGGACATGGTTGAAAAGAAAAAGACTATCAGGAAAGTATTAACTTGATCCATTTGTCAGGTCTACTTTGAATAGATAAGGAACGTAGAAACACGTCTACAAGCACAAACAATAAAACAATCACGATAAGAAATAATTATTCTCCGGGTAAGATGAGTGATTTTAAAAAAACTACTACAACGGACCACAACTATTATTGTTTTTTCGAGCCCCTAAGATTATGATTAAACTTCACCACCAGAGAACCCAGCCAGCCATCCAAGGCTATACCGCTACTTTGTGGCCTGTGCAATGATATTACTGATGGAGCCTTCTTGCTCTTTTGCAGCCTCGACCAGTGAATCCTACAAATCAGATTACAACATCAACGTATTTTCAGAGTTACAGAGCATTAGTCCCAGACTCGCAGTCACAATCAGGTCAATACAATACCTGTGCAGCAATGAGTCGGGCAACAGTTTTCTTGCTTGATTCTTGCAGCTCACCAGCAATTAAGATCTCGTCAAGTATATAATACGCCTTTCATTGCCATATCACAAAAACATGACAGGAATTATAGATGGCATAGCCAAATATATTATATTAACGATAAATCAAAGATATTTCCAGGTCATACACATACCTTGTGGAAATTGAAGATCAAGTCTAGTTCGCAGACCTGAACAGGTGCAGTGAGTTATGATTCAAGCATAATTTCCAAAACTAACAATATGAGCGACACTTTGAAAGATGGCGAAAATCATTGTCAAAAGAAGGAAAATGCAGATGGTGGAAAGTACGCACACTGCCAAAATAGCGGTCTAGAGTCTCAACAAAATGATGGATGATTTCAAGGACCTCTAGTTCATTGTCTTCCTGGTCAATACACATGCAGAAATACAAACTTGCATACCTGCATTAATCAGATAATCAGCATATAAAAACATACGTATCTGGTCACATATAAGATAGTGAAACATCAACCTGTAACTGATTCAGCCATTAGGAAACATCATTTGCACAAGCTCGCATGTCGAGAAGTCCCTTAAAAGGAACTCAGGAAATTCTAGGGGTAGAAAGAGTGGCGTTAAAAATACATATCAAACGCTGAATACTTGAACATGTAGATAAAAAAGGTGATATACGACACAACAATATAATGAATGGATGCATCACAAATGTGCAGCTGTGTATATTAATGGGAGCCCCTAACACCACATGGGTTATGTCCACTTCCATGGATAAAAGGTCTGACACGGGGTAATGCATGTGCCTTGTAGCATTATCATTACCTATACTTCAACAACAACATCAGAGCCTTAATCCCAAAATGATTTGGGGTCGGCTGACATGAATCATTCTTTCGAACCGTCCATGGGTGAACGCACGCCTCAAAATGCGAATAAAAAAAGGGAAGATGAAAAACAAAAAGGCATAACGAAATGTAATGGAAAGTCAAGGTAAACTTAGGGGTTTTAAAAATCGAATTCCGTCTTTCTTTTATAAAAACTTAAAATTTAAAAATCATTACCTATACTTCATTCAGAAAAATCTGCTGAACCCAATCAAGAAAGCTATTATGATTTATAAGAATATAGTAGCGAAAGCCCTTGATCAGCTCCTCCAATAGAGCTTATAGCAAATAAGAGACTCATGAAATATGAAGTGCATATATGATTACTAGCCACCTAAAAAAAACTCTTTCAGAATATACTGTATACTAAAAATCATTAAGTTATAGGGAAAGAGATAGAAAATGCGGCGAGACTAAAAGCAGCCACCATTAACAAGGTCTATGAAAGCTAACAATTTGAGAGGCATAAGAAAAGGGAAAAAATATGGAGTGACTTGTGATATGCCTATTATGAATAGCTACCGACTATACATCCATATATATTCCATATGACTAAGAATACACATTTGACCAAAAATAAAAGCCAACAGAAAAGGTCCTGAGACCATCATGAGATTGAGCTATAAATTGCGTTGATGATAGAGATATGTAAAACTTAATTCATCCAGAAATTTAGCATCTCCATCATCCAATATATTTTCGATCATTAACATTGTGTTGGTTGACTACGTGAGTGGGTAAAGCTTGGACATGGAGTTGGAGGCTTGGGGAATCAGAGGTCACAACTCACAAGTTCCAGTGGCACCAGAGGCACTTCAAAGGCAGGTCTCCTTACCTTCATGGCTCAGCCTCTACCAACACCAAAAGCTTAGACTGCCACCATGGTAGTAGGCAACGAGTCTAGGGAACCCACATAAAAAGAAAACCACAAACACTAAGAGCTTGCAGTTAGCTCTTTTGATCTAATAGATAAAACAAAGAGACTTATGCTGCTATAGTACCCTACCCTAGCTATGTTCTTCAATCAATAACCTCTCAACAGACCCTATCAAGACTTCATCTGTCACGCTCTATATATGCATTCTAATTGAACCCCTCAACAATCGTTCTTAAGCGACTTATAGTTTTAGACCTTAATGTACATACAACCTCTATACTTCGTGAAAGCACTAGGAAAAGCTATGCCTTCATATCGGAGAATACCGCATATAAAGCAAGTGTGGAAAGGAAGCAACAAATATATACCCCCTAGATATATATACTCACTCCATCACACCTATAGTGTTGTCATTTGACTTTAATGGTCAAATGATGTCGACTTTGACTGATATTTCCTCGATATCACAATACCTACAACCTACCTTTAAAAAAAAATCTTCTATATTACAATACTAACAACCTTTTAAAAAAGATAATTTGAAGATAATTATTTTGATAAATCCAACATGAAATACTCAAGATTTTATCTATACATATTTTAAAAAACTAATGGTCACAATTGGCATTGGTTGACCACCAAAGTCAATTGAGAGAGATTTTTAAAGGGTAACATACAAACACCGAGTTTCCTTTACATCGCAATCATAGAAAACATTGCACAAACAGAAGAATCAGCATTGCCAAGTTTTTCAGTAGCATAACACCTAGTTGTTAACTTGTTATAATAGAGAGACCAAAAATCAAGAATACCAACTATTAAACCTAAAATAAGCATAATTGTCCATCTGCTAATGCATAGAAGATATAAAAAGAGTACCTTCTGTAGACAACTTTGAGTCCTCTCCAATCAACAAAGTTACAAAGCTTTGGTCCGCGAGAGAGTATCAGTCCACTAAGCTCACGGAGAACCTTCATAGGCAACTTGTTATAATCTTATCATGATAGACAGTTCATTGAAATGAAAGACACCAATTAGCTCGGTTCAGAATAATTACCTTTGTCCTCTCTTTTTGTGCATACGGAGAGTACCATTTTGTCAATCTCACTTTTCCTTGTCGGTTAATTAGAATCACAAACTGAATCTGGAATCACAATCAATATGTTAACATCAGCAAAACCTAGGTCACTTTCACGCCTCACTTTTGACACTCCAACGTTCTGACTTCTGACGCCCCAATATGTCGTTTTGGCTCAAAATCACCCAAAACCAGGAAACATCTTTCAGAATATAGCAATGTCCGACACTCTAACATCATCTCATGTGCGACACTTGCAGAGCAAAACAATGTCGTTACAACTGCATTAACATTCAATGCAATAGGACTGAACAGTCAAGTATCAAAGATATAATCATTCAATCAATCAGGCAAACCAATCCATAAATTTAGGGTAATTCAACTTCAAGTGACAATAATCTTAGCTAATCGAGCAATTTCTATGAGCTGAATATGGAACAAAACAGAACCTCAATTAATACTCCCTCCGTCCCGGTTATTTGTTGTCCTGTTCCATTTTGGGTGTCTCAAACAATTGTTGTCCTTTCTATTTTAGGATTGCATTTGATGAGCAATTTGATCATTCACTCAAATGACAGGGACGGAAGGAGTAATTATCGTATTTTTGGTCGACAATGTACAATTGGATGATCAGAACAAATCAAAATTACGAAATTGGGGAAATTATAACGTCAATACACAATACATTCGCCAACGTTGAACAACAACATTACGAAAATGAACGATATTTCGCATCATAGCGCAATAATCGTAAGAAAAATCAACGAATTTAGAAATTTCTCAACAACATAAACCTAGTAATCGAGTTTAAATTCGCAGAAAAAAGAGCAAAATATACAACAATTCTAACAAATACATGAATTTAATAAAATTATTGAAAATAATAACCAGCAATGAATAATCAAGGATAGATCAATCAACCAAGGAATGTGAGTGTAGTTATTACCATTTTGGGAAATTCCAAGGAGAGAGGAAATACGATGGAGGCAATTCTGTAGAACAACAATCTACCTAATCTAGGTATTATTTTGGGAAATTACCATTTTAGGTATTATTTTTTTTTTTGGGCGTTGACCAGGAGTATTCCTACCGGCAATCTCCTTCGGGTACTAAAGACAATTTAATGGGTTGACACTTCTCAAGTTTGGCTTTTTCATTCGCAAGAGTTAGGAATCAAACTCTGACCACTTGTTTAAGAGATGAGAGTTCTTACCACTCACACCAGCCAACTTTGGTAATCTACATATTATAAAAACAAACTTTTTTAAAAAAAATTACCGGGTATTTGTAAAAAGAGTATCTTAGATTATTTGTTGTTTTTAAGTACTTTTGTTTTCTTTATTTTTGTTCAATAACTACTTATGCCAAGAGTATAGTCATATTTGGTCAATTTTTCGGTATTAATCTATCTCATAAGACTCTGTTTTTTATTTAGTCTTACGTAGGGCCAATTTCGGAGAAGTCAAGATTTATTTACACTCTACTTTAGTGAATGTTTGTAGTGATTATTTAAGAATATAAAGATAAGTTGTTTCTAGTGATTATTGGAGAATATAAAGATAAGTTTTGCTTGTCTGAAGTTAAATTGCAAGTTGGTCGTAGTTGATAATTGTTGTCTGATGTTAACAGAGTCATGTGGGATACGTTAATGTCGTTAAACTGGCCAAATATTTTCAGATTGTCAGCATATGTAGTTATTGAACAAAAATAAAGAAAACAAAGGTAGTTGAAAGCAAAAAAAAAAATAATAATATAAGATAGTGTTTTGACAAATCCCTTAAATATAAAGTAGTTTTTTTACCAAAAAAAACCTTTCTTTTATCAAATTTGTTTATTTATCTAAAGCAGGCCGTATACAATACCAATTTTCTTTATGTTCAAATAATAATAAATTAACCAATTAAAAACACCTATTTACAAATGAACAATTAATCATGTGGAATTATATCTACACAACTATTTTCACTACTAACATAATTAATTTTAGTATTTAGCCATACAATTTTAAGGAGTTATATATTTATATAAATATATTACATGTATGCATTAAATCAAATCGAAATAATTATAGAATATTTTATCTTTTGGAAATCTAACTTGATTTATTTAACTTTTAATAGTTTCCCAAATATAACCTACTTATATTATATTTGTGTATGTTAAATAATTGTATAATTATATGATGATACTATAATTAATAACATAATTCAGGCACGTTTATTTTAAAGAAAATCACCATATTTTGATATTCTCTAAATTTATAATTCAACCAAAATTATATAATATTTACATTGAAGTTCCTTGGTCGGTTCCATCACATAGTACTATAGATTATAACTTATAGTATAATTAAGTTGTATAGATTTATTTAATTACATTGAAATCTCTTGGTTTCTGAAATATATATATATATATATATATATATATATATATATAGAGAGAGAGAGAGAGAGAGAGAGAGAGAGAGAGAGAAGAGATAAGCTAAGGTCCTTATATATAATAAGTCCATAAGTCCTAATGTGGACGGTTGGATCAATCAAACCAATGGCCAAGATTTCGCAGTCAAACCCCACTAAACCCCATTAAACTAATATTTTTGATTTACCTATCTCCTCTTACCCACTAACTCATGCATGCTACACTGTTTGTCCATCAGTCCATGATCATTTCCCTCCTCATTTTCTAGACAATTCAAAACAACTTGCGGGTATTTGTGTTTTCCCTCTATTTCCTGTCATTTCGTCTTCCTTTTCTTTCTTCACAATTCTGATAACTCCATTTTCATCATTACCAATTAAGTCCATCCTAACAAACGCCATTTTCATCACAACAAATTAATACCAACTCGCGTGCAAACTCGCCTGTCTCCATTTTTTTATAAGGTATTTTCTCCATTCCTTATTTAGTGATTTATAGTTTGTTTTTTGTTAATTATTGCCTTTGTTAAACTATCATAAAAAGAGTTCATTTGATTTTTCAATCTGCAATTATGGGTTTGCTGATGTTTATTTGTTCAATTGTTAATTATGGTTGTGCAGAACAAATTCGAGGTCATTTGATAATTAACAATGGTTTTTGCCAAGAAAAATGCCAAGAAATCTTCCAAGAAATCTGAATCGAAGGTAAAAAATCTCGTCTTGTTGGTATAACTCTTATAGAATGATGTGTAACTTCAATTAAATATCTGTATAACTCTAATCCCAATTGTTGGTCATCTCTGAGATGGATGTTGTAGAAAGTATTGACACGGGAGTTGATATCCAGGTTAAAAGTTTTGATTTTGATTTATACGTTACTAGATGTCTAACTCTGCTTACTAGATGTATAACTTTAGTACTCAATATGTATAACTCTGGTTAATTAATTTAAAACTCTGGTTAATAGATGTATAACTTTAGTACGCAATATGTATAACTCTGGTTCCTAGATGTATAACTCTGGGTTCTAGATGTATATCTCTTCCGATTCGTGACCAACTCCTTCTTCATAATGTCAAACTCTAATTGTTATATGTATGACTATACTTCTAATTAGTTTCCATACATAGAGTTATACAATATATGCCTACGATTATACAATTTATACCGGAGTTATTCATTATATCGTATATGCTTACGAGTTATACATTGTATGGCCGAGTTATACATTCTATGACTAGAGTTATACATTACATGACCAGAGTTATACTTTCTATTGCTAGAGTTATACATTTTATCGCAGATCATTTGTTGTATAACTCGATTACATGTTGAATAACTGTCTTTGTCATAATGTATAACGGAGTTATACAATGTATGGCCGAGTTAGACATTCTATGACTAGAGTTATACATTACATGGCCAGAGTTATACTTTCTATTGCTAGAGTTATACATTTTATCGCATCATTTGTTGTATAACTCGATTACATGTTGAATAACTTCTTGTCATAATGTATAATCGGAGTTATACAATGTATGGCAGAGTTAGACATTCTATGTCTAGAGTTATACATTACATGGCCACGGTTATACTTTCTATTGCTAGAGTTATACATTTTAATAATAGAGTTATACATTAATGGCTCGAGTTACACATATAATTTTACACATTATATAATCTGAATCCCTTTTTATTTGTCACCTACAGATGGATGATGCACCAAGTCTTCGAGAAGGAGCGATTCCCAGGTTCAAAGTTTGAGCTTTTTATAAATGTTGTCATTTGTTGTATAACTCGATTACATTTTGAATAACTTTTTTTGTCGTCGAATGTATAACTCTTGATATTTTTCGATTAACTCTATTATTAGAATGTATAACTTTACTTATATTTTGTATAACTCTATTATCAGAATGTATAACTTTACTTATATTTTGTATAACTCTGACTATCTATTGTATTACTTTAATTCACAGTATGTCTAATTCTTTGTTCCAAATATCTATAATTGCAACTACAGTCTGTATAATTTTGTGTGTTGTCTTTGCTTTTCCCAGGATGGTTGAGGCCAAGCCAAGGGTAAAGAGGGTGCATGAAATCACGGTTTCGTGTCGACCTCAAAGACTTGTTTCTCTCATTGAAAAGCTTAATGAGGATCGGTGTCCTTTGTTAAGAAAATTGGGTTTGGTGGCCTTTTGGAGCTCAAGATTAGCGACTTCCCACTTGCACACGTTCACTGTTCTTGGAATCCTTCTCTCGACAACTCATATGTGTTCGGGGCTTCGCGGAAGAAGGAGTTTATGATCGTAAGCATGACGTGCATGATGTTTCTTGTTACCTTTCGGACCCAACCCTCTCCCTTTGGTGCCTGTGAGCTCGCAGAAGGGGTCCACCGACCCCGAGAATAAGGAGCTGAAGGACAAATGGCGGGAAGCGTACGGGGTGGCCAAAGGGAATAGTGCAATACCTTTAGGGAAAGTTCACAAGCAAACGGAGTACGAGGAGGCGGACGATCAATTTTGCCGGCTATTTGTTTTGTTCTGTATGTCTTCATTCCTCGCACCCACCCCAAACAGCGGGATAGATTGAAAGCTGTTAAGGGCTGTAGAAGATCCTAAAGCCATCCCGCATTTTGACTGGTGCTCTTATATTTTGGACATGACGGTGAAAGCGGGGTCAAACTGTAAAAAGGGGGTAACAATTTTGAATGGGTGTATCCCCTTCCTCATGATAAGCTACTTTCAGCGATATGATTACAGGGGTAAGCCTTGTAATCATGATCTTCCTTTGATTAAACATTGGGATGAAGCTTCGCTTGTAGAGAGGGTAAAATTTGAGGTGGGTCAAGGGGGATTGGGTACTTTAACCTTGTCTAAGATCAGGTATCCGAGGTGCCTTCAAGACCCCTCTTATGGAAGGAGTGTGGACAGTAGCAGCCTCAGCGACCCGCGTGAACCCAAACTACTGTTGCTAACAGCCCCCCACCCCCTCAACCCTGCCCAACTTCTGAGAAGAAGTTCATTGGATAGAACTACCAGCAGGGTCGAGGATGACCAGGAATTGAAAGCTAGGGTGTCGATGTAAGTGCAAACTATTATATATTTTCAGATGGATTCTGCTTTCAATTTGAACGTACCCATATATTATAATATAACTAAATTACTGTACTTCTTGGATGCAGGGTACTCACGAGCTTTATCTGCAAATGCAAAGGAACGCTATTGTGTTCTATTCATGGTACGCAGATGCAACCGCACGGATCAAAGCTGTAACTAGTGATCCGACGGGCCTAAATGCTAGTCAGGCCTCTCAAGAATTCTTTGAGGGTGAAAAGATCCAAAAGTACGTCGCTGAAGCTGAACAGATTGCAGAAAGGCTGAAGGTTTCTGTGGGTAACGCCCCTGCATTTGGAGAGGTAGTTACCGAGCCTCCCAAAAAATATGTCGGAATCGATGCATCTACGCGTCAAATCAGTGAAGTTCTTGAGAGTCTCGGCAATGATGGGGGTGGATGGGGTGGTAACCCCCGTGTTGAGCCGCGTCGAGAGTCCGTCAAAGGCGACACGCCAACGAAATCGATCAGGTTTCATGGTCAAAGATTATGGAGGAAGTGGGAGGTGATACAGTCGTTTCTAAGCCGTTGTCACCTGCTAGCCCAGGGTTAGAGGATCAGGTTGTGTGCACCCCCGTCCCAACTGTCAGAGAACTGTTGTTGGAGGCGAGTTACAACGAGGAGGAAATTGACGAAAGTATCGGGCCGTTAAAGGACGATGAGGCTCGCCTCTGGGCAGGTGATGAGGGGCATGAGCATGTTCATGGGGACGGATTGAATGAAAATGCTGAAAATGTTGGAAGATTGGCAGACACTGACCATGAAAGAGCAGCAGACATTGTAGGCCAAGCTGACGGACGGTCAGAGAATGCTGAATCTCGGCCCGTGGTAGGTGATGAGGTGCATGAGCAAGTTCATGGGGAGGGATTGCCAGAAAATGTTGAAAGATTGTCAGACAATCAACCGTCAGATATGGTGATGGAAAAATCTACGGTCCCAGAATTGGGTTTGGACACACAAGAATTGATGGAGTGTCTGTTTTCTACTGCTGAAATGAAGGAAGCTGCACGTGGACTTCCAGCGTACGGGAGTGGTCCTGGTGGCGAGGTAAGTTTGTTAATTTGCGATAAATACTTTTTATACAATCGTTTTTTTTTTTGTTTATTGGTCGTGTATAACTCTAAGTTGATCAAGTATAACCTTGTTGAAACTTATGTTGAAGCCTTCTAACTGTAGTGCCACTGCAACGGCCGGTTGGTACAACTCTTAACCAAAGATATGACTACGATTATACAAAGATATGACTAGAGTTATACAATATATGCTTTGGAGTTATACATTAGATAGCTGGAGGTATATCTAGAGTTATACAGTATAGTTATACATTATAGTGTATACAGTTATACATTTTATGGTCAGAGTTATACATTCTATGCTAGAGTTATACATTTTATGGCCAGAGTTATACGTTTGGTGTTTAATTTTGTTATTTTTCATTCATGCCACTGTTAACCAGTATATGACTACAGTTATACAGTATATGACTAGAGTTATACAATATATGCTTTGGAGTTATACATTAGATAGCTGGAGGTATATCTAGAGTTATACAGTATAGTTATACATTATAGTGTATACGATTATATATTTTATGGCCGAGTTATACATTCTATGCTTACGAGTTATACATTTTTATGGCCGAGTTATACGTTTGGTGTTTAATTTTGTTATTTTTCATTCAGCCTTTGTTAAAAAGGATGTAATTGAGAATGTTGAACAACATTCTAACAATGGGGGTGTAAACGTAGATGTTGTCGTCGGTGCGGAGATCACCCCGGGGAATCCTTCAACGGAATGTACTGGAAATGAAATCCCTCTGACTTTCATGAGCACGGCAGATGTGAATGAGGCATTTGCCGGGGTTGAGGAGCGAACGATTGGTGCTGCCAAAGAAGGTTTGGTAGTTGAAATTAGAGATGCTAGGGTTGAGTCTGTTGCGCCACTCCCACCCCCTATTTATGTGCCGCGATGTGACATGATCCACCATCCATTCTTACTGCATTCAACTGCCCCCCTTCCGTGTATGGACATTGTACCGAGAACCTAGGTTGTTCTCGGGATTGCGGGGCACCGAACCCGACAAACACGTATGCTCACAAAGTGGTTGCGATTTAACAAGGAACGTTTCAGGGACGGTGTTCGTGGTGAGGAAGGATGTAATGGATTATGTCTTTGATGAATTCCACGACCATAAAAAATCGTAAGTAAAAGATAAGTTTTACCTATATTTCAATACGACATACAAACAAACAGGCCATGAATGCATTCCCTTCTTTGTGTGTCTCAATTTTGCTAATCCTTTGTAGGGAACAATTGGTCACATATCCCCGTCCAAACCGCATAACGCGTATTGATCTCCGGTCGTTGATGCCCGGAAACAGATTCTGGGAAATGTCATCGAATGATGGTCTCAGTACTACTCAATCGGCCTTACGCACGCGAACACCGCAAATTGTTTCAAGTTCGTTGTTTCTTTGGCCTAGCTCACGCTGTAAGTGTGCTCGAACTCCGCAAGTTATTTTGTGACAAATCGTACGTAACTTATGATACAAGCCGCCAACCCCGTCTATCATTTTTATAGGCCCTAGCAATTGAAATTTGGCAAGGCAGGAAGAAAAACTTGGTTGTTGATCATTCTAAAGGCTTTTGTTACGCGTGGGACATGTGGCAAGAGTCGTGTTCTAGTCCATTCCAACTGGACTCCGATATGGTGAGCTCGAGATATCAATATAGTTACATTTACATACTGGAATTATTCATTATTTTCGTAGAGTTTAACAAAGATATGCTTAGAGTTGTACAATATATGCTTTAGAGTTAGGCATGGAGTTTTACCTAGAGTAATACCTGGAGTTGTACACTACATCGTATATGCTTACGTTATAGATTTTATGGCTAGAGTTATACATCCTATGGCAAGAGTTATACAGTATATAACTTTAGCTTTCGTAATTACTAGAGTTATACGTTCTAGTATGAAGTTATACATTATTTGTCTAGAGTTATACAAGATATGCTTAGAGTTTTGATGAGTGGCTAACTTCACTCCATAACTCTAGGCATATAATGTATAACTTTAACCATAGAATGTATAACTCATTGCACATAAAGTACAATCGTAAGCATATACAAGTATAATGTATAATCGCATGCATCCGCTTAGTGCACATAATGTACAATCGCAAGAATATACTTTGTATAACTCTGGAAATTGAATGTACAACTCTACACATATAATGTATAACTCTGGGCACAGACTGTATAACTCCAACTACGCACAATATGTATGCCTCTAATCTGCTAATTATGTTTCAAAACTCTTAGATTTTTGGTGCATGTTTGTAGGTTTTCGTCCTGGTAAGCACTGGCGATGAAGATCATTACTCTTGCATTTGCATAAATTTCCTCTCTGAGCAGATCGAGTATCTTGATAACCGTTCATACGAGGACGATCTTCTGAAATTACCATACGGAGGGATTGCGCGATATCTTGTAAGACTTATACAACTGGTGACTAGATTAATTATCAGCTCCATTTGTTTTGTTAATACGTCTTCCCCTTTTAAACGCCTTGCCTAACTTCCGCCAGGCTGATGCAATGGGAAAGTATATGGCCTACAAAGGGCTCGACAAAGGCAATAAAGTTGAAGGGTTCCCTTTTGTCAACATTAAATTCAACTGGCAGGGAGCAGGACATACCGCCAATGACGTGGTCCGTACGTCATGGTTCATATGTTCTTTGCACCGTGGAGAGCCATTCGATTGTACCCCTAGGGATCGAGGAAAGCAATGACCTCATGCGAGCGGAAATTGCTGCAACCCTTGTCCTCAGTGACATTAACGAGGACAGGGAAGATGTGTTATCCAGGGTATCAGCTTTTAAGGAGCTTAAAGACCGTGAATTGGAGGAGGTGCGTGATAAACAGAGGACAGCCGACAACACAAGTGGAAGGAAGAGAGGTGTTGGAAACGCCGGAGAGAACAGTTCTGCTAAACGACCTTGCTCTAAGGTCGGTTCAACCTTCAGACTCCACCTTCCAAAGTAGCCCTGGGCCGGACGCCGTCCGTCGGGCCTCTCAACAGTTAATAGCCGCTCCGGGGTAAGGGCGATGGCCTTGGTTGCACCAAATATTGCGGAGAACCAGACGCCAACCTTACCGTGGTCGCCAAGATGCTGAAGATGAACAAGGCATTAACTAGGGATATCCCGGTGTATCGCAAACAAGTGGCTGATTACGTTTTCCTTGATGACTACAAATTTCCAAATGGGTAAGCTGTGCTAAAATCCTAATGTTTTATCATATTAAGTTTTATCAATATAGAGACAATTCCATACTGGAATTCTACCCTTTGTTGCGTAGAGTTATACATAATATGCTCAGAGTTGTACAATTTATAGTTTGGAGTTATACATTAGAGGACTGAAGTTATACCTAGAGTAATACATGGAGTTATATGTTTCATCACTGAAGTTATATATATCGTTAATGGAGTTACACATTCCTAAACCGCAGATTATACGTTTCATCGGTGAAGTTATGCGAGTCATTTTAATAGCGATTACCTTCCCATTTAGTATACGTCATAGCTCGATTAACACTTCTCGAACTACGGTGAACCACTTGTGAGTTACGGCCGGCACGGAACAATTAATAGGTTGGAAATGTTGTCTATGCTCCCTGAGACGCCAATGGATTAAAAAGTTATTGAGTGTTGGTCCTTGTTGCTTAATCGATTGGAGGCAGAGGATTGCGCGATGTTTCGTTCGTCTTTCTTCGTTATCCGTCATATGGTATGGTCCTAATCAATCCTTTAATATGTTATAAGAGTTGCACATACCCTCTTTAAAACTTTCACAGTGGAAAGTAAGTATAAAGTTATACATACCCTCCCTGGAGTTAAACATTTTGTTTTGAGAAGTTATTAACAACCAAAGATATACTTAGGCATTCTTCATTATTCTGTAAGAGTTACTGTGAAACTCCAATGCACAACCCCTATAACTCCACTGGTATCCTCATTCATATACTGCTACTTGAACAGGAATTAATCTTGAGCCTTGTACGAAGCCCTGTCCAACAAACACCGGACACCGAGATGTTGTACCATACGTGGGACGTCTTCCGAACCGACTGTGGCAAAGATTTCAGCTTGAAGGCTGATTTAATCTTTGTACCCATTAAGATTGAAGCACATTATGCATGTGTGTGTATCAACTTTAATTCTAGGACGATTGATCTCTCCGGACAAGTAAGTACTATTCAAGTCCGCAATCGGAGATATGCAAAGCATGTCACGTTATTGTAAGTGGAATTAAATTGTAATTATGTTCAACTAAAAAGTGTTCTCACCGCTTTCACAAATCTCACTTTTTGACGTTCTTGTCTCTGCCAAAGCGAGCCTCATGAGCGACTACGTGGAGGCTAGGGACGACGCGAAGAGCAGAGCGAAAGACATACCGTCGTTCAGATTCCGTCGAGATCCCGTTTGCCTGGCATCCGCAAACGATAAACGACACCGAGTCCGGCTTGTTTCGCATGATGCACATGTTAATGTATGAGGGTGATAGTTTTGGTCACGTTGATCTCGAGAGGAAGGTGAACCGTCGATATTTGGTGATCCAGTTGGCAGCGACGCTTCTCCTAGCTGACATGAACATCATCGGGAAGGAGTTCGACCAAGGTCAATGGTTTCATTGGCGAGAAATTACAGATCCTGAAGGTAGTAGAAAAAGACGGAAAGCGCGGAGAGGAGATAAAAACCCGCGAAAAAATAGAATGGATCCCTTTGATTCTCGTAATCTCTTTTTTTGCAACTCTAGAATGTGGTCAAGAAACTCCTTAACAACTTAGACAACTTGTTGGAATAGATTGTTACTATATCATCTTGGTCAGTCATAATTAAAATCCAAGTTTTGAGATAAGTGTTAGAGTTATACACACTGTGAAGTAAAGTTATACAAATTATGTGCAGGAGTTATACAACATTTATTAGACAGCTAAGAGTTATACAAAAAAACATCAAGAGTTATACAAACTGTGTACAAGAGTTATACAACATATGACTGCAGTTATTTAAAGGCAAATTTTATTAGACAGTTATGAGTTTTGCAAAAAATAACAAGAGTTATACAAATTTTGAACAAGAGTTATACACTCTGTGAAGTACATTTATCCATATATGGGTAAGAGTTGTACTTAAAGCCACTGAAATTATAATTCCTTCTTAAAGCCACTTTTAAATATTGAATATGTTGCCATGAATGTAAGTCATCAAAATAATGTAAAAGAGTTGTACAACATTAGCTTCAAATTTCACACACCATATTACTCGAAGTTATACAACTGGAAGGTGCAATCCCCTTCAAAATAGACAAAAAGCTAGCTATTAAATACCCGTTCCGTCTCACCAGATTTTTTACCTTTTAAAGAAAAAAAGATTGTAAATAATTTGTTGAGACGGGGGTATTTTTCTACTGCCTACTACTACAACATGTTAAGTTTCTCTATTCTTCTTCTTCGTCGTCTTCTTCTTCTTCTTCTTCTTCTTCTTCTTCTTCTTCTTCTTCTTCTTCTTCTTCTTCTTCTTCTTCTTCCTCTTCCTCTTCTTTTTCTTCTACTCCTTCAGATGCTGGTGAAGACGGTGGATGCTCAGAGAATGGGTTAGGGCAGTTCCGTTTATCGTGGTGTGCCATTTGTTTACAGTTATTACACATGCGCTTTGGCTTAGAAGCCAAGGCAATGGCTTTAGCCTTAGCTGACACCATTCTTTTACCGCTGCCTTTGTTTTTCGATTGTTTTGGTGGAAGTATTGTTACCTCGTCACTAGCGGGGCAACCAAGGATTTGCTCAAATTCCTGTTGCTTTGTTAAATCCTTCTTGTACGGTAAAAGTTTCTCCTTGAACTCTCTAATTAACGAGCCTAAGTTCACAACTTCAGTCTCACTCGCGCCACGAAGTAAACCAATGGTTGAATGAACTTCTGACCACAACTTCACCATCGCAACTTCTTTTGCATCAGCGCTACTATTTGTTTCCATTTGTACACCATCACATTCTGATAATCTGAATTGCAATGCATCCTTTTTCCATCTTGTAGAAACGTAATCAACTGGAATTGTCTTCATGCCGTTAGCCGACAAAATCCGGACTATATGTCAACATTTAAATCCCATCCTTTCAAACATCATACACCGCACTGTAGCCCTGTGTCCCCGTAATCCAATTAAATTATGCAGTTAGTAGTCTTATACATATAATAATAAGAGTTAAACATTATCACGCAGAGTTATACATATGGCAACAAGAGTTATACATTTCGAAAGCTACGATTATTCAAACTCTAATCGAGTTATACTACAAATAGTCAGTTCGGTGAAAAATTGAATAAGTTCTAATGTTATTCTGAAAGTAGAGTTATACATATGGCAACAAGAGTTATACATTCCGAAAGCTAAAGTTATTCAAAATGTAATCAGAGTTATACTACAAATGACAACAGTTCATTGAAAAATTGAATTTCTAATGTTATTTCAAGGTAGAGTTATACATATGGCAACAAGAGTTATACATTCTGCAAGTAGAGTTATGCATATAATAAGAAAAGTTATACATTCAGAAAACTTAAGTTATTCAAATGTTGTCGATTTTATACAAATAGCAGATAATCAGTTCAGCTTCATCGAACAATTGTATAACTTCTATGTTCGACAATGTAACTTTGGCACTAAATCTAGCAACTTCACCAACTACTACATAAAGTTGATGCCAAAATGTTGTTACCTGGGTTGTACTCTACGTTGAAACTTTTTCGTCGATTGAATCCTTTACGCAGTCACTTCAACTCCATCGACTTCAAAGATAGCCGACACTCTTACATGTATCGATTGAGCAAATGACCTCTAGTTGGAATTCCTTGAAAACCTCACGGGTATAAACATCCGACGCATATTCCTCTATGGGTAAATGCGTCCCCATTGCCGGTGTTGAGTGTCGGTTTTCATGGTCAAGTCTCTTCTGCGTATGCCGTTGATGGTCCATAGCGCTTTCAAAACGCATCCAAAACTCCACTAACGCACCCGACTTCGCTCGAACTTCTTAAAAAAACTATTAGTGCTCTCTCGATCTCCGGGTTGTCCTCATTACACCACCCATGTTCAAGTCCCTGCAATGTGCCATCACCCATTGGCTCCTTTTATCGTACGCTTCAGAAACGGTCTTCGTTCACAAGACCATGCGCTTCCATTATTTCCGCCCACCTAGCGTTAAAGTCGTCTGCTTCGATGTTGTCGTCCCATATAATGTTGTTCAATTTCTGAATGAACTCCTTATAATCCTCCCTTGTCACCCCGACCTTTGATGGCACCTTGTTCATTATATGCCACATGCAAAATCGGTGGCGTGCGATCTTGAAAGCAAGGGGTACGGCCTTAATAATGCCCGGACACTGATCCGTGATAATGTACTTGGGTTCCTTTCCTCCCATAGCATTCGAAACCCGTTGAAAACCCACCGGAAGGATTCATGGTCTTCATGGGCAATCAATGCCCCACAGAATGTCACCGATCGCTTATGGTGATCTATGCCAGTGAATGGCGTGAAAATCATATCGTACTTGTTTGTTGAGTACGTTGGGTCGTACGACACCGCATCTCCAAAAACGGAGTAGTTCCTTCTAGCGGTTCTGTCAGCCCATATTGCGCTTCAAGGTCGTTATCCTTATCAACTTCATAATCAAAATAAAACCCCGCCTATTTTGTGCCATATTCTTGAACCGGTCAATGAACAATTGACCGTCCCGTTTATGGATGAAGCACTTCACATCTCGGTGGAAGTTCTTAAAATCAGTTAAGGATGCACCAATGTTCTCGAACCCGTTTACGAACTCCTTACACATGTTGTACGTCCTTGTTGCTCCTATCCTCAACCGCAAAGTGGACAACAAATCCTTATCGTCTTTGATTAATAACCAAGAATTCCTCAACTATAACCCTTTCAGCTATTCTTATAACTTCTTATTATTTATAACTTTTAGGTTTACATAACTTTATCATCTCGGTGAATAACTTTAGAAGTTTGCCATTTAATTAGTGGATGTTTGTTTAATAGTAAACTAACCCTGGAGTTGTACATTATCAAGTACTTGTGAAAATCTTCTATGTTCCGCGACATCTTTCAAATCGACGATCCTCACTCGATACAAGCTCGTGATTATGCCCCATGTGGAATCGGTCAATTACTAGTAATCCATTCTTCATAAATAGCCCCGACATGTGCTTTACACCCTACCCTCTTGATCGTATATTTCCTCCGGTTCGCAGTTCTTTTTCCCCATTGCATTCCTTCTTCCCTAATCCCGGTCTCATTTTTTTTAATTACTGCCTCTCCTTTTGGGACATATGTGAATCCTTCTCTGTTGCAAACCAAAGAACTTTGACTCGATTTCACCGTCACGCCATTTTTTCGTCGAGTACTTCCGAACATCAAACCCGGTTGCCAATGCATAAACTTTATAGAATGTCACCGCCTCGTCGATTTCAAAAAATTGTTGCCCTACACACGGTGTAAACTCCACGCCAAATGCTTACAATACTCGGTTTCACGCCTTGCGACCATATCGAGCGAGAATCAATCATCCATGAAATGATTAAGAAATACATAACTCAACGCATATACTGTATAACTCTATGCACATACGGTATAACTCTGGGCACAGACTGTATAACTTTGGGTGTATAATGTATAACTTTAGTCATACAATTTATAACTCTGGGCACATAATGTATAACTGTACTCAGATAACGTATAACTCTAGTCATACAATGTATAACTCTAGTCACAGTTTGTATAACTCTAGTCATACAATGTATAATTCTAGTCACAGTTTGTATAACTCTAGTCATTTAATGTATAACCCTAGTCACACTGTATAACTCTGGTCACAGAATGTAAAACTCTAGTCAAATAATGTATAACTCTAGTCACAGTATTCATAATTCTAGTCATTCAATGTATAACTCTAGTCACAATGTATAACTCTGGTCACAGAATGTAAAACTCTAGTCAAATAATGTATAACTCTAGTCACAGTATTCATAATTCTAGTCATTCAATGTATAACTCTAGTCACAATGTATAACTCTAGTCATACGATGTATAACTCTAGCTACACAATGTATAACTCTAGGCAGAGACTGTAAGATGTATAACTCATTCTACACAATGTATAACTCTTAGCAAATAATGTATAACTCTAGGTATATAATGCATAACTCTAGGCATACTTTGTATTCTAAGAGTTATACATTTAATGAAACAGCACAATATATGGAATGCGAAGGGTTATAAGATTTCAAGCAGGGATATGGCACAACTTCCTAAACAAAATTCGTATTAATTTAAGCATCAAACCCCAAACATATTAATTAAAAAACAACTCAAAGGACACATTACTAATTATAAATTCATTCTACTATCTAAAAAACCAGTTCATTATATCCCTATCTCCACCCTAAACTCAAAACCCTAAATCGTTAAAACCTAATAATAAACTCCAAATTTTCTTCAACAACAATGAATGATGCCATTCGTAATACATGCATTATGACCGAGTACAACAAGAGTTTCATACGCCGGTTGCTTGACATTGAGAGGAGGTACAGGACCTACCTTGAGGACGCTCAGATCGCACTCAAGGACGCCAAAGAAAATGACTTGTCAGAGCAGCAGATAATGCAGCTATTAGAAGATATTGCATCTGCGGAACGAAACCTCCAAATAGCAAAGGAGGAGAGGATGAATATCATAGAAGAGAATTCATCCCTATATGAACACGTAAGAATTGTATTTTTAGCAATGCATTAAGTTTATGTATCTATATCTATTAATTAAGTTCATGTATGTTAAATGTGGGTTTGTTTTACTATCCTCTCCATCATCTTCTTTGTTTTATTTTATTTAATTTGTTTTACTAACAAACACAGAAAAACTAAGCGAATAATAATTACAGAAAAACAATGACGGAGAAAAACACATGCAAATAACATGTATAACTCTGGGCACAGAATGTATAACTGCAGGCATTTAATGTATAACTCTAATCATACAATGTATAACTCCAGCCAAAATGTGTATAACTCTAATCATACAATGTATAACTCCAGACAAAATGTGTATAATTCTAATCATACAATGTATAACTCTAGACACAGCCTGTATAACTCTAATCATAAAATGTATAACTCTAGACACAGCTCGTATAACTCTATGCATTTAATGTATGACTCTATGAACAGTATGTATAACTCTAGTCATGCGATGTATAACTCTAGCTAAGAGTTATACAATGTGTATCTAGAGTTATACATCGCATGACTAGAGTTATACATTATCTATATCTATTAATTTAAGTCACAATGACTGTTCATAGAGTTATACATTGTGTATAACTCTAGGTTTATAATGCATAACTCTAGGCATACTTTACATTAAATTAAGTTCATGTATGTTAAATGTGGATTTGTTTTACTATCCTCTCCATCATCTTCTTTGTTTTATTTTATTTAATTTGTTTTGCTAACAAACGCAGAAAAATTAAGCGACTATTAATTACAGAAAAAACCATGACGGAGAAAAACACATGCAAAGAACATGTATAACTCTGGGCACAGCCTGTATAACTTTTAGCATATAATGTATAACTCTAGTCATACATTGTATAACTCTAGTCATACATTGTATAACTCTAGTCATACAATGTATAACTCTCCTCACACTGTCGAACTTTGGGCACAGAATGTATAACTGTAGGTAGATAATGTATAACTCTAGTAACAGTATTTATAATTCTAGTCCAAAGATGTAAAACTCTAGTCACACTTTATAACTCCAGACATACAATGTATACCTCTAGGCATTTGATGTATAACTCTGTGCACATACTTTGTATAACCGCTGAGGCATATAATGTATAACTCTAGGCACGATGTCAGATAACTCTAGTTATACGATGTATAACTCTACCTTCACAATGTATAACTCTTCGCATAAAATGTATAACTGTAGGCATATAATGTATAAGTCTATGGATATAATGTATAACTCCAAACACAGTCTGTATATGCTAAGAGTTATACATTATATGCCTAGAGTTATACATTGTAGTGTGTATTACTGTAGTTCCAGAATGTATAACTCTAGTCATACAATGTATAATTCTTACCTATATATGGATAACTGTACTTCACAGAATGTATAACTCTAGGCATATAATGTATAACTCTATACACAGTCTGTATAACTCTAATCATACAATGTATAACTCTTGACACAGCCTGTATAACTCTAGGCATATAATGTACAACTGTCCACATCCTATAACTTCACTTAATGAATGTATAAACTTCAGCTATAACATGAATAACTATATCAAAATTGGTTGTTTAGTAAGAGTTTTTACGCACAATTTAGGGTTTGAGTTACTCTGTTACTTGAATCTGCAGGAAATTGTCAAAGAGTTTTACAAAAACCCACGATGAATATAGAACTGCATGTTGACACTGTATTACATATTTGGGTCAGAGTTATACTAAAACCCACTGAAGTTATAATTCGTACTTTATCAAGCTTTTAAATTTCCATCATTTTTTGCCATCAACAACAAGCTACCAAAATGAAATAAGAACCTGTCATTTTTTGCCATTAACATCAAGCTACAATAATAACCTAGACACAAATAAGAAAGTAAACAACTCACCATTGACGGCAACTTCAATCTGCATATGATCCATTTCACGAACACGATCGTCATTTCTCGCTTGTTTCTCCGATGAACACCGAGAATTTAATTTCTCTTCAACAAAGTTATTTGATGATGATCACTGATGTAGTTTTACATGTGCGCTGAAATTTCTCTTATTTTTTTGATGATTGATATTGTATTTTACTGATATTTAGGATCGTTTTTTGAGGATTTTTAGGGTTTTTGCTTGTTCGGATGTTTTGAATGGTGAAAAGAGGAGGGAAGCATGCAAAATGATATAGGAGGCTTTGTTTATTGCTATTGTCCATGGATTTGATATGGACGCAAAGATACATAAAAAAGTGAAAGTGGTCCCTCTCTCACACAATCACCATTTCCTTTTTTTTTTTTTTTTTTTTTGCTCTAAAAAACACGCCCTCTCTCCTCATCTCATCCCTTCAATCCCTTCATCCAAGGGCTCTTATAAAGACTTAGGGCCTTATAAGGTATGAAGGCCTTATAAGAACCCTTCTCTCTCTCTCTCTATATATATATATAGAGAGAGAGATTGAATCATGTGAGGCACCCTTCTTAGGGTGAGGCGGCTGGACACCTTCTAAACCATTGGATTAAACAACTACAAGTGCCTCAGATGTTGACACGTGTCCCTTTATATAACCTAACAAACTGTTGATTTCCCCATATTCATTTACTCAATCGCGTTTACTCCGTTCAATTTCCCTCTCTTCAGCCCAGATTTCTCCGCCATTTCTCACCGAGCTTCCATCCACCATTATCACTAAGCTTTTCGATCTCCATTATCATCAGTGTAGATTGAGTTCCGTTAAACTGGAGTTTCTGGTGTATCAGTACCGTCTTAACAATCTTTGTTTATTGAACGAGGCGATTAGGCACATATATGTCTCCCTTGATATCTGCGATGTGTTGGCCTCGAGCTCATTTTTTGATAATTTTGGGACACTCAACCTCACTATGGAGGCACAAGAGGTAATCCTTGGTTTGATCTTCACCTAGTCCTTACATTTCGATGATGGTGAAAAATGAGTGTGGTTGATGTGGCTATTCTTTAACACTGATTTTGAATGATATTCACAAAATCATATCCTAAATTCACAAAATAAAGACCCAGTTTCATAAAATTAGGTCTTAGATTCACAAAATCAAGTCCAAAGATTCACAAGATTAGCCCCAAGTCACAAAAAGAAAGTCCTTTAACTGGGGGCCTTTGTCAAAAGAAGAAGTCGATGTCATTCAGAAAAAGGTTATGACAATTCTCAATAAGGAGTTTGAAGCTAGCAAGAATCATCAAACAAACAAGCAGGATCAAGCTTTCACCATGGCTCGGGTTCAAGTCTCCGAGCAGATTTCTAGAATCCGTAACACCGGGTATTTTCTTAAGCCCTTGGGAGTTTCTGTCTCTTTAGCTGTAGAGTTATGGTCTTAATCAATGTTGCAATCTTTGATCTTGTACAGGGTTAAACCAGAGATTTTAAAGCATGTTGGCAAGGCAATCACCACAATTCCCGAGAATTTCAACCCGCACAAAGCTGTTAAAAGGATTTATGACCAACGTGCCCTAATGATTGAAACCGGGGAAGGCATTGATTGGCATTGCAGAATAATCGGCATTCGGTACATTTGCTAGTGGAAGGAAATCATGTTCGGTTGAGTGGACAAGATGTTCAGAGAGGTACATTCAGTCATAGGCATTCTGTGATCCATGATCGTGAATCCGGTGAAAATTATTGTCCTTTGGGCCATGTCACCATTAACCAAAATGCGGAATCATTTCATCGTCGCAACAGGTGCATTTCTTCTGTCAATTTTTCTTCGTATTGTTTTATTATCGTTCTTGTTTAGTTAGTTCTGTATAATAACACTATGTTTATTGTTATGGGTACAGCTCCCTTTCTGAGTTTGGAATTCTTGGATTTGAATTGGGTTATTCTATGGAGAACCCGAATTCTCTTGTTATCTGGGAGGCTCAGTTTGGGGACTTCTCTAATGGAGCACAGGTGATTTTTGATCAGTTCCTGAGCAGTGGCGAAGCAAAATGGTTACGTCAAACTGGGCTTGTGGTTTTACTTCCTCATGGGTATGACGGTCAGGGACCTGAACATTCTAGTGCAAGATTGGAACGATTCCGCAGGTATATTGATCGATTTAATGCTACATGATTGGAAAAACTGGTAATTTCATTTCCGCTGTCTTAACTTTTCATTGCAGATGAGTGATGAAAATCCCTACATTTTACCTGATATCGAGCCAACGCTTACAAAACAAACCCAAGAATGCAACTGGCAGGTTGTCAATGTGACAACACCAGCTAACTATTTCCATGTCTTGCGTCGTCAGGTTTGTATTCTCAGTTTCCTAATGAATGAAGTGCAGTCATTAGGTCCAGGATTCACAAGATTAGCTCCATGTCTTGCGTCGTTAGGTCCAGGATTCACAAGATTAGCTCCAAGATTCACAATATTAGCTCCAAGATTCACAAAATAAGGTTCAAACATAGACCTGATTTTGTGAAACCTGGACTTGATTTTGTGAAGCTTGGAGTATATTATGTGAACCCTAGACCTAATTATGTGAAATCTGATTTTGGCAAACATAGACCTGATTTGTGAAACCTGGACTTGATTTTGTGAAGCTTAGACTAGATTATGTGAATCTAGGGTTGTTCATGTGAGACTTTCAGAAGTTCGTTCCTGATGCCCGTTCTACAATCACGGAGTCATATGGTAATGAATCTAGGGTTGTTCATCACATTGACAATCAATCGCAGGTTAGGCTTTTCATTGTTGCATATCTAAAGGCTATTAGCTTAAGGTTCCCCTTATTTAATCTTTGTTATGTACTCGTATATCTTAACGGCTATTAGCTCAAATGGGAGAGCAATGTGCAAATCTTGCACAAAGGTATGAGTTCGAATCTCATATAGCCTAGTTAATTTAAGAATCTAGTGTATTAAACTTAAATACAATAACATTGAGGATGAGTTAGCCAAATCCGTACTTAGATGTGCAAAATTGAGGATGAGTAGAAGAAGCTCAAACTTAGATGCGCACAAACGGCGTGCATAAGCCAAAACGTCGTCAGAGCCACTAAAGGAGCAAAGGATTACAATTTTGAGTCCTTTGTAAAGTCAATGTTAGAAATTATCTAAATTGGGTGCAATTGGACATGACAGAAAATGCCAAAACCCAAAAGTCCACTAGAGAAATACCAATTAGGCTTTGAAGTAACAAAGATGGCATCAATAACCAACATGAGAATCGAACCCACACCTTGTGCATTGCACAACGCTCTGCCATTTGAGCTAATTGGTTTTAAAATAATTAAATCATTCCACTAGTTTTCATCATGTGAGTTGTTCCCTTATCTCTACTCCCCCTGCCATTAGAGGAACGACTGAAGAAATTGATTCTCGAGGTGTGCTCTAGTCCTTACCACTTATGATGACCAAGTTTCACAAGACAAGCTCTAAGATTCACTAAACAAGGTCTGGGATTCACAAAACAAAGTCTGAGATTCACCTAATAAAGAAAAGAGCAAAATAGGTTATTTTAACCACTTATGATGATCAAGTTTCACAAAACAAGCCTTAAGATTTACTGAATAAGGTATGAGATTCACAAAATAAGGTCTGAGATTCACCAAATAAGGAAAAGAGCAAAAAACGTGATTTTAACCACTTATGATGACCAAGTTTCACAAAATAAGCTCTAAGATTCACTGAACAAGGTCTGAGATTCACAAAACAACGTCTGGGATTCACCTAATAAAGAAAAGAGCAAAATAGGTTATTTTAACCACTTATGATGATCAAGTTTCACAAAATAAGCCTTAAGATTCACTGAATAAGGTATGAGATTCACAAAATAAGGTATGGGATTCACCAAATAAGGAAAAGAGCAAAAAACGTGATTTTAACCACTTATGATGACCAAGTTTCACAAAACAACCTCTAAGATTCACTGAACAAGGTCTGAGATTCACAAAACAAAGTCTGAGATTCACCTAATAAAGAAAAGAGCAAAATAGTTGATTTTAACCAATTATGATGATCAAGTTTTACAAAACAAGCCTTAAGATTTACTGAATAAGGTATGAGATTCACAAAATAAGAACTGAGATTCACAAAATAAGGCAAAGAACAAAATAAACAAAAAGAACTACGCCAACCAAGAACAACTCCCTTGTATTGAACTTCATGATTGGGATAAAACCCAATGACATAAATGTGTTTTGAAATCGAGTAAGAAGCTTAAATCCTCAGTACTTGATAATTGATACTTATATCTCATCAAATTAGCAAACAAAAACAAGCTACCTGACAAGCTTAACACTAAAATCTTCTCATTAACATATCCACAATCGCTAAATGATCCTCGTAATCATCACAGTCCATCTTAAATAGCAACAAAATGGTTCACAAAAATTCAATTATTCACAAAAGAAGCTCTGTGATTCACAAAATAGACTTCGAGATTCACAACATCAAAACAAAGACCTGAAGTTCGATTATCATCAAAATTTCACAAATTAAAACTGAAATAGAAAACAATAATTAGAGCTTCAATAAAAGAAAATACTTGTTTCACAAACACTATTATCATCAACCATTGTTTTATCTACAATCTCCATGGCAATTTGAGCCAAAAAAATCGTCAAAAATTATGTAATAAGTAGTACAAAATCGCTAGGTAAAGGAAATCGCGCAATCTGCATCAATTTCGAACATTATATTTACAAAATCGCTCAATTTGATGAAATTCGAACCAAATCTTCTGATAATTCCAAAAAATAGAGATAAATTCCAAGAAAGTTTATTGGTTCCGTCAAATTATCGTTCAAATAATTTACAACAAAAAAGAAGAAGAATGTATCCGGATTTCTCAATTAAAACAGCAATTAGCAATGTTATCGAAATTTTCGACTCAAACATCATTATAGTACACTATGTAATGCTAAATTGACAGTATACTGAAACATAGAAGAAATTCATGAAGAACCCAGATGAATTAAAAAATAATTAAACATGAATAAGGTAAAATAATGGTGTAAAACTGTAAAAGTCGGAGTTTAATCACCTATTTCTTGAGAAGAACGCTCGGTGTGTTGGCACTTTTTTTCTGGAGGAAAAAAGGGTTTTGTTATTGGAAATTATTGTAAACATGCATCAGTAAACTCAGTGGGCCAAATTTTGAGCCCAAATTTGAAGCGCGCAACATTCACAGTCCGCCCCAACATGAATGAATTTGATGAGACCGGCCGCCTTGCCGTAATGAGGTGCCTCACCGGATCCGGCCTCTCTCTCTCTCTCTCTCTCTCTCTCTCTATATATATATATATATATATATATATATATATATATATATATATATATATATAGAAGCTTGATAATTTTCCTAAACATTTATA
Organism: Silene latifolia; assembly: GCF_048544455.1. Classification (NCBI taxonomy): domain Eukaryota; kingdom Viridiplantae; phylum Streptophyta; class Magnoliopsida; order Caryophyllales; family Caryophyllaceae; genus Silene; species Silene latifolia. Next base: position 26,934,619 of record NC_133534.1, read on the forward strand.
AGAGACTAAAGCATTGTCAATTTCCTTAAAATAAAATAATTAATTAAAATGGTCAATTTCCTTAAAATAAAGTAATTAATTAAGATGGTCAATTTCAAGGATACTAAAATAAACAAGATGCTTGCTAATTTTCCGAAATATTTATAGAAAACTAGAGGATGTTCAATTTCCTTAAAATAAAATAATTAATTAGTATAAACATGCACACTTGTGGTATTAATTATTAATCATCACAAAATTATATGTTAAATTTAAAATCTATTCAGTTTTATTAAACTTTATAATTTATTAAATGTATAGAGATGTTAATTATTTAACATTTACGAGGGGAGTAGTGAAAGTAACAACGATTACCGACAAGTAGTGAAATGTTATTACTATTGTTTCACTACTAAGAATAAAATATTAATAGCGGGTAGTGAATTTGTCTCAACATATATTTCATCGTAATTTTAGGATACGTCATAGAAAAATATAGTAATGATAAATTTATGGGTTATGCAACTTTAAATAATTTTATTTATTGAAGAAAAATTAATGGTAGGAAATAGTAGCCCGGGCGAACCTGGGCATCAATACTATTATATATATATATATATATATATATTGTTCCGGGTGTAATTCCAGAGCAGTTATTTGTCACCACCCGTGCTTGTAGAATGACGTCTTTGGTTGGCTTCTCCTTGCGGTCTCCTGAAACGATGAACAAACTGAGGGCTCGACTTTGGGCCGAGCGAACTCACTCCGACGCTCAAGTCAGTAAACTTAGAGAGAAAAGTTGTTGTTACTTGGCGAAGTATATATTGTAGAGAGATAAGGAAGATATTACCAGATGAATAGTGATTCTTAGGTTAAATTGTGGATCGATTGGATCCTTTCCTCAATGAGACTTGAGGAGTATTTATAGACTTTCACCTTTTGTCACGTAGTGGCCAAGTGGCAGAGCAGGTGGAAAGTCTGTTCTACCCTCGGCCGAGGGACCCATGGCAGGCCGGCGGACCCTGTTGACTCGCCGCCGAGGGTTCTTGGATATGAGTTCGCGGATATGTGCCTCTACTGGCCGGGGGCCGCCGTGGCCGAGGCACAAGAGACAGCCGACAGTCTGCGTCGGTTAGGGTTTGTCCAAGTTGTTGACTTCTTTGTGGATATCTTTGACCTTGCTCAATATGTTGACTCGGTCAGCGGGTGCAGAATATGCCCCATCAATTTGCCCCCAGCGTAGTCTATGCCGTGGTATGGGCTCCGATGTGTGTTGAGCGTATATTCTGCGCAAGTAAAAATTTTCTGCCCCGGCTTCTTCTACCTCGGCTTGGTTCTGCTTAGGCCGATCCCTATCCCCCCTCCACATGGATGTGTAATGGACATCCGATGTGGAAAAGAGAGAGACGTTGGCCGAGACCAGGGTTGAGAGTGGACCGTTTGGCAAGTAGATACCAAGGAGCGTGTTGAAGAAGATACGTCGATTGGCATTCTGTCAAGGAGCGTGTCCTAACCGCCGCTGTAAACATGTTAGCGTATCGCTCGTTGTGGCCCCGCTGCTTCCCGGCCTTGGCCGAGGGAATCGGGGTTACGGCGCGACAGCGTTCCTATCTATAGACCATTGTTGATTGCGTCCTCGTTCACGCTCGGTCTTAATTCGCCGAGGTGTCAGATTTGCGTCTCAACGGTACTTATACATTCTTAAGCTCGGTCTTAATTAGCCGAGGGCAAGTCGTGGTTCCCTCGTCACTCTCGGTCTTAGTTAGCCGAGGTGATCGAGTTTACGTTCTGACTGCCGTTGTAAATATCTAGGCATATCGGCTCGTTCCCCCGTCGCCCTCGGTTTTAATTAGCCGAGGTGATCGAGGTTTTGGCCTGATTGCATTTACCGGCTCGTTCCCCCGTCACTCCCGGCTTTGGCCGAGGTGATCGAGGTTTTGGCTCGATTGCATCTTTCGGCTCGTTCCCCCGTCACTCCCGGCTTTGGCCGAGGTGATCGAGGTTTTGGCTCGATTGCATCTTTCGGCTCGTTCCCCCGTCACTCCCGGCTTTAGCCGAGGTGATCGAGATTTTGGCTCGATTGCATTTACCGGCTCGTTCCCCCGTCACTCCCGGCTTTAGCCGAGGTGATCGAGGTTTTGGCTCGATTGCATTTACCGGCTCGTTCCCCCGTCACTCCCGGCTTTGGCCGAGGTGATCGAGGTTTTGGCTCGATTGCATTTACCGGCTCGTTCCCCCGTCACTCCCGGCTTTGGCCGAGGTGATCGAGGTTTTGGCTCGATTGCATCTTTCGGCTCGTTCCCCCGTCACTCCCGGTTTTGGCCGAGGTGATCGAGGTTTTGGCTCGATTGCATTTACCGGCTCGTTCCCCCGTCACTCCCGGCTTTGGCCGAGGTGATCGAGGTTTTGGCTCGATTGTATTTACTTTGTTCCTGGGCCTCCAGCTACATACTTGCTGAGGCTCCCCTTCCGGATCAGTTCTTCAATGGCATTCTTCAGATGCCGGCAGTTATCAGTTAAGTGACCGGTGTGGCCGTGGTACTCGCAGTACTGGCTCGTGTCACCGTCACTCCTACCGGGAGGTCTTTCCCACTTCTGACCCTCGCTCTTGCTCAGGACGAAGACCTCGGCAGCAGAGACTCGAAGGCCTCGGCATGGTCGCTTGGCATGTGACCATACCGACATGTGAGACTCGAAGGCCTCGGCATGGTCGCTTGGGTCACCTTCTCCTTTGTATGATATGGGCGGCAACTTTAGCTTAGTCGGCACCGGGACGTCAAGGACATAGTCATTGAGGGGCTGTCTGACCACGTGTCGAACGACACGCGGCGATCGGCTCCTTGTATCCTTAATCCGGCTCCCCTCCCCGTGGCGGGTCGGGCTTCTTCTCCGACTCTGGTGAGTCGGGCTTCTTCTCCGACTCTGGTGAGTCGGGCTTCTTCTCCGACTCTGATGAGCCGGGCTTCTTCTCCGACTCTGGTGAGTCGGACTTCTTTCACTCCTCTGGGGCATGCCTCGTCGGTGCTGCGGCGACGACGTCCTCCCGCGAGTACGGGAAGGACTAAGGTCTACCACTAGCACTCTGGGCTCCCCCGTTGTCTTCGTTCGGCCTGCTTCTTCTAGGACTCCGTTCAAGTTTCTCGGAGTTATATTTAGGGCCCTGGTCTCCTGAACGGGTTCCGCCGCTCTTGTCGGTGTGACAGTGTGAGCCGGCGTACTACCAATTAGGTCCAGGAGCAGCTTCAGTTTTGCTGCATCAACCACATGTCCCATGATGGTGACCTGGTCGGAGGGCAGCGGCGTATCTTGTTCCTTTGGCGTCCCGTTCGTCGTATCAGTGATACGGCCGGTGGGGGACTGCCCGATTTCCGAGTGGTGGAATGTGTCGTCTTGGTAGAATTCGTTTTCCACCAACACCTTCTCTGGTTGTTTTGACATCTTCTTTAGCTTTTTGGGTGGGTTTTTGTTTTGAGTTTTTTTTTTGTTTGGGAATGAATGTGACTAGCTTCTAGTATCTTTCCCCACAGACGGCGCCAATTGTTCCGGGTGTAATTCCAGAGCAGTTATTTGTCACCACCCGTGCTTGTAGAATGACGTCTTTGGTTGGCTTCTCCTTGCGGTCTCCTGAAACGATGAACAAACTGAGGGCTCGGCTTTGGGCCGAGCGAACTCACTCCGACGCTCAAGTCAGTAAACTTAGAGAGAAAAGTTGTTGTTACTTGGCGAAGTATATATTGTAGAGAGATAAGGAAGATATTACCAGATGAATAGTGATTCTTAGGTTAAATTGTGGATCGATTGGATCCTTTCCTCAATGAGACTTGAGGAGTATTTATAGACTTTCACCTTTTGTCACGTAGTGGCCAAGTGGCAGAGCAGGTGGAAAGTCTGTTTTACCCTCGGCCGAGGGACCCATGGCAGGCCGGCGGGCCCTGTTGACTCGCCGCCGAGGGTTCTTGGATATGAGTTCGCGGATATGTGCCTCGGTTGGCTGGCTGCCGTGACCGAGGCACAAGAGACAGGCCGACAGGCTGCGTCGGTTAGGCTGTCCAAGTTGTTGACTTGCTGTGGATATCTTTGACCTTGCTCAATATGCTCAATATAGTAATGATAAATTTATGGGTTATGCAACTTTAAATAATTTTATTTATTGAAGAAAAATTAATGGTAGGAAATAGTAGCCCGGGCGAACCTGGGCATCAATACTATTATATATATATATATATATATATATATATATATATATATATAGGAATAAGATCATGTGAGTATACACTATCTTTTTGAGGATTGAGGATTTCATTACAATATCACAGGTTGTTCAAAACAATATCACAAGTTATTCGAAACAATATCACACGAAAAAAACACTTGGCAAAAAAAAAAAAAAAAATTTTTTTTTTTTCAAAAAAAATTTTTTTTTGGACAAGTCTAATTTTTTCGTGATATTGTATTGAAGAACCCGTGATATTGTATTCACTAATCCTCAATCCTCAAATATTTAGGAGTTCTCACCGGATCCCGACTATATATATATATATATATATATATATATATATATATATATATATATATATATATATATATATATATATATATATATATATATAATATCAATACTATATATTAATTCCAGAAACCAAGGGACTTCCATGTAATTAAATAAATATATACACATTAGTTATACTATATAGTTTTAAATCGCTAGCGCCGTGTGATGGACCTGAACAAGGGACTTCAATGTAAATATTATATAATTTTGGTTAAAAGTATATATTTAGAGAATATTAGAATATGGCGAGTTTCCTTAAATAAACGGGTCCCACTTATGGTATTAATTAGTATAAATATGCTAATTATTTAACATACATTAATATAATATAAGTATATGTTATATTTTGAAAACTATTTAAAGGTAAGTAAATCAATTCAGATTTCCAAAAAATATAATATTCCATAATTCATTAGATTTGTAATTTAATTAGTAAATAATAATGATGACTCTTAAATAATATTCTAATTTAATATTTTAGATTTATTTAAATATATAACTCTAATACAACTAGATAATCAACTATTATGATAGTTACCTTCCATGTGAGTAATAAAAGCAACAATAATATATAGCAACGGGAGTAATGAAAGTCATATTAGCAGTAACGAGAGTAGTGAAATTAACAATAATAAATGCGGGAGTAGTGATAGAAAAAATAATGACGGCGGGAGAAGTGAAAGTAATAGTAGTCAAAACACATTTAATGAAAGTAACAATAGGAACAACGGAAAGAGTATCAAAAATTAACTAACAATTCGATTTTAAGAAAATATTAATTTATTTAAATATACGAGTTTGACAAAACTAACGGGTTAATCGTAAAAATAGCAGGAATAGTAAAACAAACAACAGTAACCGAAGAAGGAGTGAACGTAATAATATTAACAGGAGATGTAGTAAAAGTAATAATATTAACAGCGGGAGAGGTGAACGTGTCTCACAATTTGTTGATTAATTTTACCTCTCATCATAATTTTAATATATAAATTGTAAATATATGTGCTAACCAAATTTAGAAAAATCATATTTCATAGAAAATAAAATTTAAATATTAAATAATGGTAGCCCGGGCGTAGCCGGGCACCAAACCTAGTATATATATAGGAATGGGATCATGTGAGTATGACTCATATATTTGAGGATTGAGGATTAATACTAGCTGTCAGATCTAAGAGATCCAACGTCCATGATTTAGTGTGGAAAAGTAAGGGTAATATGGTAATTTTGCGGACGCTCATATATACTCCTTATTCCATCGAAACAAACCTAATTCATTCATTCTCACCCAAAGTCTTTCTCTCTCTACCTTCCATCTTCTTCGATGAATCCCTAATTTTCCTGTTTTCGTGATTTTTTTGTTTCGAATTCAATCTCAACTCAATCATTTGTCATTCTTCTATTTCTTATCAACGATCATACTCTTTCAATCGAAATTGCAATGTCAGGTACATCTACTTTATCTTTAGTTTTTAATTTCAGTTTTATTTTCATGTGATTGTTGTTTCGCTACATATATTTGCAATTACTAGTCATCTTACCACGTTTGTTATGATTTTGTAGCTACTCATCGTGATTTCAATGCTTTGTATCTCTTTTTCCTAAATTAGGTTTAATTTGTAAGGATTTCATATGATTTATTGGTCTTCTTTCTCATATATCTAGGTTAATTTAATTCGAACAAGTTACGAATTTGTTATATATTCAGTAATTTTTCATGATCTATGTTAAACTCACCTGTTGTTATGATTTTTTTGTTCTCGATTTATAATTTTGATGAGATTGATTCATAGTCTTGTTATTTGATTGGGATTTTAAATTTTTTTCACTTTGTTCGAGTTTTGTTGTCATGTAAACCTAATTTACATGTGTAGTATCTTGTTTCAAATTTTTTTAAATTTGTGCCAGATTGATTTACATCTGTTTTACATTGTTACTCTTTATTGTTAGCTAGTAGTAGTATATATTTCGCCGATTTAGGTTCTAAATTGTTTGACATCTTATAAATATCACGTATTTGCTGCTAAAGTATCCAGTGTGATATTGTTTAGAAGACTATGTGATATTGTTTAGCAGACTGTGTGATATTGTTTTATTACATCCCTTTTACTTTGATATTTTAAATCAATTACTACTTGTTTGTTTACATTGTATTTTTTTGTGCTATTTTTTGTCAGATCGTGAAAGTTGTTTAGCTTTGAGCGGCCTATTGGACAAAGATATTACTTGGTCCAAATTGGCCTAAGAAGCTTTGGGCTTAAGGCTTAATTTACCTGCCAAATGAGTCTCCAAGTTTGATGTATGTTTGGTTTTGGTATAGATTTGATGTTGAGTTGTCATCATATGTTTCTGATTTACATTCTGCTTGTTTATTGAGTTGCGGTATTTTGTTTGACCATCACCATTTCATCTTGTTGAGCAGCAAGCACAACATAAATTTTAAGATATTGTTGTTGGTTCTTCTGATTCCATTGTTTTAATCAGGTATTGAAAAAAATTAGATCGGATTTGTCTAATTTTAGTGGTGGCCTTGCTCATATTTTTTTTGTGAGTGCTCTTAATTCATTGGTGGATTCGGGTTTTGATTAATCCACTTTCTTCTATTGGTACAATAGGTTGGACTTTGTTCTACTAGATTGTTGGTTGCATAAACCAGGTTGTTTAAGCGGCTTAAAGGTGAAGAATCATGCGGAGTAAATGTGTTGGCCACCTTTTCTTTCTTTGAGATGGATCATCGATGAAGTGGAAGTAGACACCACAGCACAATATGGTTCATTCCTCTCGACGAGCTTCATTTTGCATCCTTGTATATCTCTCTCACATGTTTGCTTACTGGGAATGGCAGATCCACTTTGAATGGGATATGAAGTCTCATGATGCGTCCAGAGAAGCTAATTGATAAAACCAAGTCATAAATGAAGCTAAGGATCAGTGTTACTTTCCAAGGGGATATGAAGTTTCATGATATTCTTCATTGGTGTCGTACTAATGGTTTGATGTAATTGAGTTCCTGAAAGTTGAGTAGATAGTCAGGTGGCTGAATTAAGTTGAACGGTCATGAAATGGTTATATAAAACGGTTGTACTGGTGTTTAAAACAAGATGAGGTTGAACAAACATCAAGCAAGAAGTTGAAGATTGTGTTGGAAAAAGATGCCAAAAAGGATAATAAAAAGAAATTGGTAAAGGTAGAAGAAGAGAAAGGAACTAATCTGTGTACTCAGATTGTGTTGACAAAACTTTAATTGAATATGCACTGATTGATGTAATTTTGAAAGGATAGTAATCTGCTGTAGTCGTTATAAATTAATATTATTGCCGTTGTAATTTTGTGATACTGTTTAGAATCAGCAATGATATTTTATCTTATATGCTGTGATATTGTTTCTCAATAGCAAAAAAGTTTGAGTGTTTCAAGATTCCTTGTGAATGTGATATTGTTTTGGATAAAGTGTGATACTGGGATGTGTGAAGTTTGATATTGTTCGGTAATGCTTCTAGAACAATATGACGTGATACTTATGAAGATATATATTGTTTCTTATAACTGTTTGTAAACTAGCAAATAAAAATAAATATATGATATTGTTAATAGCATAGTGTGATATTATTAGCACAATAACTTGATATTGTTTACCATGTCATTTGATATTTTTTTTTGAAAGAACTAAATCATTTGATATTATTAACACAATAATGGTGATATTGTTTTATAATATACTTTACCACATCTTGTGATATTGTTAAGCCAGTAGTGTGATATTGTTTACCACATGTTGTGATATTATTAAACTAATAGTGTGATATTATTCTCAAAGTCATTTGATATTGTGTTATGAAAGGTGATATTTTTTATAATTAAATGTGATATTGTTTACTAAAACTTGTGATATTGTTAAAACAAACGTGTGATATTGTTTACCAAAAAAATGAAATACTTTAAGAACCATATATTCTCTATTTAATAACATAAAAAAAGAGGCAAATCCTGATACAACTATAATATTGTTACCATTACTTTACATTCCAACTCCAAAATGCAAAAAAAAAAATACAAATTTATAATCGCTTGAAACAATATCTAAGAATACAGAAGTTGTCTTTATAGGAGAAATGAATAAAAAAACATGATTTGTTTAGTTGATCATGCACTATAGACTTCGTCAACATGCACACATACTCTTAAGTAACCTCCAAAAGCGAAGAAATCTGCAAAAAAAAAAAGGAAAAAATGTACAAAACATCATCTTTCAGACAAAAGAAAATACAACAAATATAAAAAACACACCATATTACATCATTTACAGTAACATTTTACATTATTTTACTGCAAACTAGTGACATTTTATAGCGAAAACACCATACTATAGCATTTTAGTGCCTTGATGACATTTTACAACTTAATTATGTAGTAATCAACCTGCCAAAATGTATGAAAATAGAGTACCACGAATATTCACATTCAGTATCACATCATACAAACAACAATATCACACGTTTTCCGTTATCATAGCCAACATGTAATTCGACATTACTCATTTTACTGAACACAAACGATTACTTCAATTCTATCATATGAAACTGTAATTTTGCACAAGTAAACAATGTTAAACCCTAACTTTCGCGATTAAAACAATATGAAACCCTAATTTTCACAATTAAACAAAGTTGAACCCTAATTTTCACAATCGATCAATATTAAACCCTAATTTTAGCGATTAAAACAAAAAAGACATCTTATAAACAACTAAAACTTCAATTGATGATAGTAATTGATTCAATGTGTCGATATTATGAACGAAAAACGTTTAAAATCATTTATAAGTAAGATATTTAGAAATTTACAGCAAGAACACGAAAGAACCCTAAATAACTCGATAATTAGTTCGATTTTGTTGATTTAATCCTATTAAATTCATCTAATTCAACATACATATAATAATTTCGAACAAAATCAAAATGTATAATCAATTTATTGCTACAAAAGTTGAAAAAAATCGTAGAAATGGATAAAGATGAGAAACAAATGTACCTCAACGATTTTGGAGAGAATTATGGTGAGATTATTCAATCTAGTGAACGAATACATCTATAATGTTGAAATGAAGTTGAAATCGTCTTTGAATTTTAAGTTTTTGCGGATTTTCGGCGAGATTTTAGAGAGGATTTTGTGATAGTTTTCGTTTGAGATGTTTGATTGATTTTGGTAAAAATTTTAGAGAGAGAAATGACGATTGATTTTTTGAGTTTTAGGTGGTTTTGTTTGTCAATTTTCCTCGCGATATTGTTTTGTATATGGTGTGATACTTTATTCGTTACTCAATCCTCAAATATTTAGAAGTTCTCACCGGATCCCGACTCTATATATATATATATAGGGTCGGGGTCAGGTACGAACTAAAGTTCGGTGCGAACCGTACGAACTGACCCCCCTATATAACATACGAAATTCTCAGTTCTTCGTTCCTCTTTCGGACACCATTAATGCGATAACAAATTCTCATCTTGATTTCTTCGTTTCTCTTTCCGACACCATTGCTGCGCATCAATCAAACTCCATTATTGCACCTCGGAATACAAATTCAAGGTAAGTTTTAATTCAGATTTTGAAACAAATTCAATTTAAAAACTTAGGGTTTGCTTAAAAATTTATCTTGATTAGTTTTTTGGTTTAAGATGGTATTTTGTGGTTTTGATTCTAGATTTGTTGGTTCATTAGTTGATTAAAATTATTGTGATCGAAAAATTAGAGTTTCTTTGATGATAGAACCATCTAATTTGGGTAATAATCTAACAAGAACGAATTTTTATTTCAGATGGTAATAATTAAAAAGAAGATTCGGTAATGGCAGAAGTTATAGGTAACTACTGTTGCATGTTCTTTGTATCCAGCAAGTTAAAGATGTGTATGTATGTAGATGTATGAATGTGTCTTCAAATCTTGTTGTTTACATATAATTTGAAGAAGGGAATTATCGTGATACATTATTTTATTATTGCTGCTAATTGTGACCCAAAATAAGTTGCTTTCATTGGCTGTGTATCTAGGTAGTTGAGGATGTGTTTCTGTCAATATTAAAAAATGTATGATTGTAAATTTGCAGGGAGTATTACTTTGATCGACTTAGATATTAAGGCCCTGTTTGGATTTTGAGATTTTGTTTGGATAAACTGTCGTAGTTGATTTCAGGATCCTGGGTTTCTGTTTGTAAGCAACGACTATCAATTATGGTCTAAAAAGTGTATACAGCCACCTGAAGGTGTGTTTGTAGAAGCACTTAAAACTGTATCTAGCTACCCTTAGATAGCATAGAGGGAATGGGATGAAAATAGTGCAATAAACAAAAGGTAGCAAAGTGTATATAGCTTCACAAATGAGTGTATATAACGACGTAGACGATTGTATGTAACTTGACAAATTAAAATTACGTGTTCCACTACCTAGGATTTTGGGATTATGTTTGATTCCAGAATTCAGTTCTTTTCTTTGATTTTCTGTGCAGACATTGTAGAAGTTACTAATGTGCAAGAGTCTTCAAGTAATTCAAAAGAAAATCAATTGCTTGTCACTAATGTACCAGGTATTAAATTTTAGCTTCTAATTAAGTAATGTATTGTCTAAAAAGCTTGTGTAGGTGGTAACAGATAAAATTAAAATCATTTCCTTTTGTTTTTTTTTTTTGATGTTGTAGCCACCCCAGAAGTTGATTTCGATAATCAAATAGTGGGATTGCCAAGATGCTCAGCAGAATTAAAACCAAAGATTGTGGATGAAATTTGCAACTTTGGAAGAAGGCATACATTTTTATGAGGAATATGCCAAGGTTTGTGGGTTCCTTACTAGATTAGACTCAACAAAATTAGTTGACGGGATAGTTACACACAAGTGGTGCGTGTGTAATAAACAAGGCAAAAGTAATCACAAGGGTACAAAAAGGAAGAGGACCCTTACGCGAATTGGTTGTCAGGCTAAGGTTAGTTTTAGAAGAATTCAAACGGGTGAATACGAGATTTATGATTTTGTTGAGGTTCACTCACATGCTATGAATACGCCAACAACTATGATACATTTGAAACCATGTAGGGATTTAAACTTGGTTCACAAAAAAATGATAATGGATAATGCTCATGTAAACCATGGTCCTGTGCAAACATTTAGGATGTTCAAACAGTATGTGAAGGGATACAAAAATGTGGGTGCTTCTTTACAAGATTTCAAAAATTTTTCAAGGGATGTAAAGAAATACATCAAAGAATATGATGCCCAGATGTTAATAGAGAACTTCATGCAGAAAAAGGCTATGTCTTCATCTTTCTATTTTGACTTTGATGTGGACGATCAAAGCAGAATAACTAAGCTTTTCTGGGCAGATCCAATATCACTTAAAAATTATGCCCTTTTTGGTGATGCTGTTTCTGTTGATGCCACTTATAACTTCAACCAATATAAAATGGTGTTTGTCCCTTTCACGGGTGTTGATAACCATAAGGGTTGCGTTACTTTTGCAGCGGGTTTGATACGAAACAAAAATGCAGAATCATTTTCGTGGTTGTTTCAAAATTTTGTAACGGCTATGGGTGATCGCTATCCTATTACTATAATAACTGATCAATGTAGAGGCATCAAAAAAGCTGTTAAGGGTGTGTTTGGTGACAAAACACGCCACCGATTGTGTATGTGGCATATAATGAAGAAGTTGCCTGACAAGGTTGGTCCATCGATTTCCCAAGACACAACTTTTTTGAAGGAAATTAACTCAGTTGTTTGGGATGTAGAAATCACTCCAGAAGATTTTGAATCGAAATGGAATTCGATAATTTCCTCATATGAGCTTTGTGATAACAAGTGGTTGAAGAAAATGTTTAAGCACCGTGCTATTTGGATTCATGCTTACATTAGAGACACATATTTGGGTGGGATTTTGCGCACAACATCAAGATCGAGTCGAAAATAGCTTCTTTGGAAACTTCACCAACCCACATGTCACACTTGTCGAGTTTTGGATGCGTTTCCAAACAAAGAATGGATGCTCAGAGATGGAAATATTCTAAGGTAATGACTGATGATAAGAATTGTTATCCAAAATTGACAACCCCTCTCCTTTTAGAAAAGCAAGCTTCTGAGTTTACACAATCATTATATTTTATATTTTCCAAGTAGAAGTCCAAGCAGCATGTTATACTTGTGGCCATTTACCATCACCAAATGCAAGTGGTGCGAATGATAATATTTCAATAATTGATCGTGAGAAAGACAAGGAATACAAAGTTGATTTAAGTGATAATAAGTTCTCTTGTTCTTGTAAGATGTTTGAAAGAATTGGGATACTCTGTAGGCACATTTTATGGGTGTTGAAAGATAGGGGGTTTGATCATATACCTAAAGAGTATTTAGCACTGAGATGGAGCAAATCTGCAACCTCCCACCCTCTTTCTACTGTTGTTGGAAAAACTGTACTAGCTGATTGTGTGTCAATCGAAAGTCGCCAGAACAATATAAGTGAATTATGGTCGGAGGTATTTAGTGCAGTCTCACTTGTTGAGGATAGTGAGGAACATTCTGATGCGCTATTTCAATTGCTCCGGAGTTTCAATGAAAAGTTGATTATTTCAATTAAGTCGGGAAAGTCAAAAGATAAGAAAGCTGAGATTGAGATGCTTCTTGGGTCAAAAATTCCAACTGAAGTTACTGTTTTACCACCAGAGAAGTGCAAGAATAAGGGATCGGGAAAGAGGATAACATCAAACAAGGAAAAGGCAGTCTTGGAAAATGCAAAGCCTCTGAGAAAATGTCGTGCTTGCGGTGAAATGAGTAACCATGATAGTAGAAATTGCCCGAGTCGACTCCCTTGAAACTGAATTCAGTGGGTTTTTTGTTTATGTGGCATTTGTAGATGTCACTTAAAAAAGTCTGTTATGTTTTGTAATGTTATGTACTCACTTTAAAAACCGATTTCAATGGGTTTTTGGTTTATGTAGTTTTTGGAAAGACTGGTTTTGTATAAACTTCCAACTTTTTTTTTTATTTACGTTTTTACGCTGTTGTTTTTTTACTGTTTTTATACTGACTATGGATTGACGGAGTATAGAGGGGGTTAGTGTATAAATTGTATTCAAATAGGGAGGTGGCCTGACTAGAGTGTATGTAGCTGCGGAAGGAGTGTAACTAGGAGGCAAACAAAGTGTATGTAGCCAACTGAACAAGTGAAACTAGCAGTTAAAAAAAATAGGATTCCGAAAAATTGAAAAAGCCAAAATTTAAGATGCAACATCATTTCAATGAACTCTTGAACATCAAATTACTCCAACCAAATCATTTTTTTTCTTTATTATGGACTCGTGGAATGTAACTACCAGTCCGGAAAAGTGTATGGTCACAATGCGTCATTGTATACTTGTTTATATAAACTAGGAAAACACATCATCTCTTTTATATAAATTTAGTCTTAAATTTTTCATATTCTTAGATGAAAAAATGGACAAAAAGTTCTGAATTCTCCTACAAAGATGGCGTTTGTATCGAACATCCTTTTCTAAAAATAATGAAGGAGTGTATCTAGCAGTACGAACAAGTGTAGCTAGCAGTCCAAACAAGTGTATCTAGTTGCTCACAGATGTTCCAAGTTATTTCCTTTGAAAGGATACAAACAAAGACAAGGAAACTAAAAAATGTGAAATACTAGACAAAAGTCACCCCGACTTAATCAACCTCTTCAAAGTACAACCACTCTTGCAAGAAAAATAAAAATGTGAACTGATGCCGAATCCTTTGAAATGAGGCTTGATTAAAAAAAAATGATCCAATAATCTTCATCATCAACCATTGTGAAAAATCGCCTGGAGATTAAAAAAAGAATGACATGAGGTTGAATTATTTTAAAGCAACATATGGAAGTGTACGGTGTATGTAGTGACAGACTATAGTGTATGTAGCCATCTTAACGAGTGTATCTAGCGGTTCAAAAAACATAATGTAGCCAACCTGAAAAAAGTGATACGTCTTTCAGTAGACTAACGGAACTTCATATTTAATTTATAAAGATTACAACTCAAAAAACGTAATCGCAATTGCTGGCTGACAGTAGGCATCTCAGAAAACCGCAAGGTTCACACTCTTCCCTCTTTTTCTCATCACCTCATGATTGAAGTTTTAGTCTTTTCCTTCCTACTGTTTCTTCCTTTCAGTTGACCATTAAATTAATTACAGCATTCCGACACAATAATTCAAACGTGATACGTCTTTCAGTAGACTAACGGAATTAAGACTTATAACTTACAAGCAAAGATAACACGAAACGAGAGACTATAATGGGAGATCATCTCCCTGAACAATGAAAAAATATTGACTACGAAATCCTAATTCGTTTACATCGCACCTAATATGACTAAACTACCCCTTGTTCAAGTTTTTGACTTTTTTTTTTTAGTTTAAAAAGTGTATCTAACAATTTAAAAAAGTGTATGTAGCAACCTGAAGGAGTGTATCTAGCAATTAAAAAACTGTACCAACCTGAACGACTCCTAAGATGACAAATCAAACATATAAAAATACAGAAAAAGGATACCCGAGAAGTGTTTTTCTCCCATTTTATCATTTGCAACATAATTTGTCGACGATAAGCAATCAAGTCCCGCAAAACAAAACAAAAAAAGGCAGAAAATTAAGATAAAATGGCAACCCGAAAGAAGTACATATCCTCCACCAGGGTCCAAGCAGTCTTCATTGTTAGTGATTCTGTTGACTGGACTAGGGATATTCAAGTTGTTCCCATAATTCTTCCCTGAGTGTATTAACGCTAATGTGCTTTTTTTAAAGACAGGTGCATTTCCCACATAACAGTTTAGCATGGGTGCATTTAGGGTATCATTACAAATCCGTCTACAAAGGTAATGTAAAGTCTGGTCGAATCTCTTAAAACATGGGACAGAAATGACAGAAATTTAAGATAAAATGGCAGAAAATTTAAGATAAAATATATATGAATTATCAAGTCCATTAAACTCACTTTGTAATGTTTCTTGTCCGTCCACAAATCTGTATTGAACATTGCACCTTCCGTAAAACTTCATGACATATACTCCGCAGTCAAAACTATTCAAGCAACATATGATATTGAAAATGATATTAAAATAATTAACATTAAGCAAAAAATAACACAAAAATATATAACAAACTAACGTGTTTGCTTGCTGAGGGACATCCTTCACTTCAGTAGGAAACAAACTGATGGCCTTGACGCGCTTGTAATCATTGGTGCTCGGTATCTGATTTGCAACATTAACTATCTGTGAACAACAAACAATCAACAAAAATACTTGTATGAATATCTTAGATTGTGACTTCTAGACTGAATTAAAATAAAAAATGGCGACCATACAATATCCTCCACATAAGTATTATATTCCTCCACAACTTTCTTATCATTTTTCTTATATTTCTTGAGAGAGTCCAAAATGTAGTTCTTCTCCTCCTTGAGATCAGACACACAAGCTAACCAATGGTTACCATCTTTGCCGATTGTGAAAAAAACCTACATAAAAGCAAAATGATTTACATAGGTAAGTAACTAGGATATGCATGGTAATTAGTATTTTATGCATATATTATCACAGTTTGGACATTAGTAACTTTACCTTCTCAATAGTAGCTCCATCTTTTGGCGTGTAGTGCATCTTAAGATGAGGGCACCAAACAAAGTTTACCTCGTTAACCTTTAATTGTGGCTTAGCATACTGACAAATTAAAAAAATAAGTTAATAAACTATACTAACAAATATATGACATCTGTTTTTTCTTTTGGAACATAGTTGAGATGACATATTATTCCTCACAAAAATGAAGTAAAAAAGGGAAAAGTAAAAAGTAAATTCAAAATGTACTACTTAGATACATACCCTCACAGTTGAAGGCAAGTACAGAATATCTGGTCGATTATATGTACACATCACACCAAACATGTCAATCACCTACAAATGTAAATATTGTTACAAAATTTTGATCACCTATCTGGTCGATTAAATGAAAAATGTTTATATAGTAACCGTATCCCTTATCCATTGACGATTTTGCAAACTTTTCATTGCTTTTCGGCAGACATTCATCCATTCCGTGGCCACGATAATTTCATCCAAATACCTAGAAACCAATACAATTAGCACAACTTCTAAAACAAAAATCAAACAAATATGTAATAAAAGTTTAGAAATTACTTGTCATCCTTGCGGGCATTGATTACCCGAGCCAATATTTATGTGTCTAACAACTGACATTGACGGGTATCCTTGGTGGCACCTCTGGGATTCTTTGTTAGATTTTGGAAGTCTTGATTACCAGCAAAAGACAACAACTCATAGCATGCCCTTGTACCAAAAACCTTAACTTGGTTGTTCTACAAAACAAGGAACATTGATTTATACTACTCATATACATACAAGTAAATAAATAGGGAAAAACATTGTAAAGCAGCTTACATCTTGGAGTCCCAACACACAAGTCCTTCTTTCTCCTTTGTATTTCTCCAACAACCGCATGAGGTAAATTTCTGAATCACTTCCATTACCAAGATTTGACCTCAGAATAATCTCCTCTGGCTTCATGTCACGGACAGCTACTATAGACGGCATTTTCTTGAGCAAGCATTTAATAACAAAGTCTTTCTGCATAGGACATATAAATTCAAACATTTCTCAAAAATGCAAATAATATTAATATCGTATGATAGCATCAACAAAACAAGTAGGCTGAAATGTGGATACCGTAGGCTCAATACTTGGTGCAAAATTTACCATCTCCGGCCTCATCAAATGCAAGATTTCCAACTTCTTTGTTAGGAAGTTGAAACACATTGCAAATGGCTTCTCAGAAACTATAGGTACAAAGATCTGCAATTGTATAATATTTGTTCTTAAAAAATGTCTATATCAGAAAACCATACAAGAAGGTTAGCAAATGTAAATACTTACCAAATATGCCCCCGTAAAATTGTCATCAATTTGAGAACTTACTTCACTAGACAGTGGGAGATACAACCTAGAAGGTGAAGTATGTGCTCTAATTGTTTCACATTTATTCAAAACGCAACACATGGCATGTATCACTTGTTTAGGCACTATATCACCTGATACTAGCATCTTCAAATTTGCTCGAGTAACTGAAATGTCTGTACCAATTTTGAACAGGATCTCACTGCATACATAATTGTTCAATCAAAATGAAATGAGAAAATAAATTAAGAAAAGTAATGACTGTATCTACCTAACTATAAATATGAAATGAAGAATTGTTTGGAATGTATCTAGCAAGAAATTTGAAGTACCGTACAAACCTGTCATCAGAAAATTCTGAAAATACATAGTCCAGTGCTTCTCTCTCATTTTTATTCACCTTGCCGACAAGTCTGATACTTCTTTGAAGAAAAAGAGATCGAAAAGCTCCTGTCTGAACTCTAACCCTCTTAGCCCTTGTTGGTTCATCTGGGGGCAAAGAAAAAAGTGGTACAACTTCAAGTGGCTCCACATTTACATTTATATTTAAAGCATCATCAACGATCTTTTGCAAAACATCTTCTTGTGATTCTGAGCTAATAACTAGTGAGAATTCAGTTGGGGTCAAGGGATCAGGTGATGGACACACAGGAGGAGTAAACACTGGTGGGGAGTCGTGTATAAGCCTTGGCGATCGACGAAATGAGGTTCCCGCTTGTCTTTGTTTTCTCAACATTCAACGGTTCGACTCCTCCTTTTGTGACTCAGATTCCACAAGGATAGGAGAAGTTGATTTAGACAATTTTTCGGATGGAACAGATTCTGCTTTCTTCAGACGCACCATGATGGATTCCACAAGGTTAGCAGATTTTGCTTTCTTTACAACGTTTTTATTCCAACGTGTAAACCATCACACATATTTTTAACAACATCTTCTTCTGATTCTGAGCTTAGTAGTTTGAATGAAGGTGGTGTAAAAGCTGATGGGGAGTGGTGTGTAAACCTTGGTGATCGACGGATTGAGGTTGAAGCTTCTGCTCTTTTCTCAAAATTCAGCGGTTCAAACAAGTCCTTTTGTGATCGAGAGTCCGAAGGATAGGAGAAGTTGACTTTGGCAAGTCCGGAGCTGGAGTCTTAGAATCGAAAAGGTTAACGATTTTGATTTCTTGAGAACATTACTCTCCATATGTTCGCCCGCAATGTGTAAACCATCCTCGTGTAACTTTTTCTCAACAACTTGTTGTGGTTCTGAACTTTGAAGTTTACATGAAGGGGACTGGTGTGTAAACCTTGGTGATCGACGGAACAAAGTTGAAGCTTTAGCTGTTTTATCAATATTCAACGGTTCACACAACTCCTCTTGTGACTGGCAGAAACCGATAGTAGATTTCCCTTTCTTGTTAACATTACTTTGAACATTAACCGGCCGTTTTCCCAAGACAGTTTCTAATTTTACAACATTTTGCCTACAACTCATCTTGATTCAAATGACTTGCCATTTAGCTTAGACCATGGATTAGATTTTGATTGTCATGTTCATCCGAATTAGAAACGCTTCCTTTTCTTTATCTTTTTCAAAGTGTCATCTGTTGGTTGTGATGAAGGACAAAGATGCACCAAGAGCTTCATCCATTAAAGCTAGATGTTGTAAAAGTTTAGAGTCAGGGTGAACAACTTTGGCTACTTCCAAAGAATTTGTGAACATTGCATAAGAATCTGCAAGAATAGTTGCAGATTCTCGCGTAACCTTGATAGCATTTATCCGCTTAGTATCGGTCGACCAGCCTTTGAGGAAGCCTTCAGTTCATCACCAGACTCCTGTTTTTGCTGATTAGAATACTCAGGCACTGCTGATGGAACAATGAAACTTATCTCCTTAACTACACCCTTGACAATCCGAGGAAGAACAACTCCTGTTCCAAACCCATCTTGCATCTCATTCTTAAGCCTCTCTGAAATTTTAACTTTTGTCCAATTTGCTAGCGTGGGGAATACACGAGAACCGAGAAAAACTTGTAGCACACCCTATCTAAATAACAAAAGACAAAAACCATGATGGGACCTCCAAACCAATCATTCTTCGAACTTCTCCACGAGTCAACACTTTCAATAAACTGTTTTCTGGTAAACCCACTCCAGTTTAACGTTTGAACAGATGAAACATCCTTAAGACATTTCAGGACTCGAAGACTTGCAAGGGTCCCCTTTACACCCATAAGAAAAGTAGAAACAAAAAATACAATGAAGTTCCTTTTAAACTGCTCCCCGCCCTCCTTTTTGCGTGATAAGCGGACTAAGGATGTCCTTAGTCTCCACTGTGCCCGGTTCTTTATCAAATTGTTTCATCCAACTACTCTTCAACTCAAGAAAATCCTTATCTTTATCATTTAAGGAAGCTATTTGGACTTCATTTCCACTGATTGGAATACCGGTCGTCAAATGAATATCTTCATCCGTTATATGAAACCGACCTTTCATATAAGAGCAAGACGAGAATTAAAACGGGTAACAAGCCAATGACCAAGAGCACCCGGCGCCATATCTGTCTTGAGAGTGAGAAGGCCACCAAATCCCATGTCTTTAATATCAGATACTTGTTTCTCACTTAAACCACTGTTGATAAATGACATCAGCATTTTAGGAGACATACGAGTACGTAGAAAACAATGTCCACCACCATCATCATCACTTCTCTTCCTTTTAGTGGTTCTCTTACATAGTTTTGCCTCAGTAATAGCTTGTTCTTTGCTTGTACTCGCACCATGATTGCTGATCGTTAAATCCATCATTTCTGTATATGTAAAACAAGAGATTAGTGTTGTAGGAAAGTGTATGGAAATGCCCAAAGTCGTGAACCCGACAACTACTTTCTTTACCTTGTATGTAGCTTCCCTAAGATGTGTAACTAGCAGCTCAAAACAATGTATATACCTTCAAACAGATAAAACAAGGTAAAAGCTAAATAGCCAAGTTTATCTTCTATCTCCATATTATATTGCTTTATCTTGTAGTTGTATATCTAGCACATTAAGACAATGTATGTAGCTGATCAAATATGTGTGTCTAGCAGTTTAGAAAAGTGTATGTAATCGCCAAAAGTCGTGTATCTTAGAACTAAGAACAAAGTGTATGTAGCAGACTGAAGATGTGTAACTAGTGACTCCATAAAGTGTATGTATCTTAAAACAGATCAACAGGGTAAAGGATATCTAGCCAACTTTGTCTTGAAGGTCTATATCTATCAGATCAAAAACAGTGTATGTAAATGCCCAAAGTCGTGTAACTAGCGGCTCAAAAAAAGTGTATATATCTTGAAAAAAAATAAACGAGTAAAGGCTATCTAGCCAAGTTTATCTTCTATCTCCAGATTATATTGCGTTATCTTATAGTTGTGTAGCTAGCACATTCAAACAGTGTATGTAGCTGATTAAGTATGTGTGTCTAGCAGTTTAGAAAAGTGTATGTAACTGCCAAAAGTCATGTATCTCAGAACTAAGGTAAGTCTATCTAGCTGGCAAAACAGTGTATGTAGCAGCCCGAAGATGTGTAACTAGTGACTTCACAAAGTGTATGTATCTTAAAACAAATCAATAGAGAAAAGGTTATCTAGCCAACTTTATCTTATGGGTGTGTATCTGCCAGATCTAAAACAGTGTATGCAGCTGATTAAAGATGTGTACCTAGTTATTAACTAAAGCGGAACTCGTTAGTAATGGAGAGGGGAGAAAGTGTATCTAGCTAGGTGAAGGTGTGTGTCTAGCAACATCAAAAAAGTGTATCTAGTTAAGAGCGGCAGAATACAAAAAGAAAAGTAGGGGGCAGGGTATCCTAAAAAATGTAACAAAATAAAATTGTAACAACAGAAGGAAGTATAACAGATGTAAAAGTCAATGAAAACTCATAAGTAAAGAACATTGCATTTGGAAATACATAACAAGTTCATAGAAAAAGTGAACCATTTCATATTGAAAATAAAGTACAGGGATTACATGAAATTTAATATTATCCAAAATGTTAAACTAAGAAGGTTGACAGTACATCAGATTATAATTAATAAACAAGTAGACAGCTACCTAAAGGGCCACGTTAAAACCTTAACATGCAAAACCCTAATTACAAATAGTGGGAACACATGAGCTATATATACAACATCAAAGGTAAATCAAGAAAGGATATGTTGTCACGAGTGACTAGTAAGTCCGCAGCAATGCCAATGGCTCTATCTCGTTCCTCACTAGAAGCAGCTAAAGCATGCAACGACTCATTCACTTTGGCGCGTGCAACATCATCAAGAACATTAAGATGAGTACTCTGAGATGGATTTTTTGCTTGCTGAAAATGCACTAAGAATTTGGCAATCATATCCTCCGTTAAGAAACATTTGCATGTTTGGAAGACTATTCTATGACCCCTACGAATAATGCGAACACCATTCACATCATTTATGTCTACAGTAAGCCAATAAGCCATGCTAACACCAGGTGCACTTGGGTGTATCGAAAAGCTTGATTGAGCCCAATTTTGACATACGAGCGCCATATGTGCTTTATCTTCATGAAGATCAATTTTAGAGAAGATTTTATGCATAAGATCTTGATTATTAAACACAGAATCATATGCTTGATAGTGACGGCCGATCACTATAACGTCCTTTAACGGAGAAAAAGAAACCCATAGCCGATTGTTTCTCACCGACATAAAGGGCACGAAACGACCGTTGATCCTCATCAAGAAGATTGACAACACAACCATTGCACCAAGTTGGCATACTTGGATATGAAACAACTGAAAATAGAACTATTAGTGACACAAAAAATTACGAAAATGTGTGTAAGCGACGAATATAAAAAATGGACTAAAAAGTGTATATAGCCACCTAAATGTGTGTTTCTAGAAGCATTTCAACCTGTATCTAGCTACCCAAACAAAAGTTAACAGGGGTGTATCTAGCTTGAGAATTGAGTGTATATACCTATGTGAAGGATTGTATCTAGGTTGAGCAAATAAATTGCGGGGTTTGTATATAGACGACGCTTTTGGTTTTGGTTCATTGAGTCAAAGGTAAATTACATTGTCCATGTTGGCCAATATTTTCTCACAACAGACAGGAATACAAAAAACAAATGAAAAAAGAAAAGTAAGGCAAAAATCAACATTGTAAACAATGTATAACAATGACAAAGTAAAGTGTATATAGCCAGCTGAAGGTGTGTTTCTAAAAGCATTTCAAACTGTATCTACGTACCCCAATACAAAAATACAGAGAATGAGATGAAATCTGAGGAAATATACAAGTTAATAGGGTGTATCTAGCATAACGAATGAGTGTATACGACAACATAAAGGATTCTATGTAGCTTGACAAGATAAACTCAGGCTTTCACTACCTAGGTTCCAGACAATCAGATTTCGAAAAATAATCGAAACTAAAATTGTATCAACAAATGCACAGCAATAAAGGATTGAACAGTTGTACCAACTAATAGCTTGTGAAAATGAAAATTTAACATTATTATAGTAATGAAAAGGGGAAAAATAATCACAACTGCAGTTGAACAATGAAAATCGGGAAAAATTAGGGTTGCAAAAGGGGGAAACATACAGTAAGGATCGAAGAAAGATATGCCGTCACCGTCGCAAATCAGACGTAGAGCCGTCACCGTCGCAGAGAAGACGAAGATCCGTCGTCGTCGTCGTTAGTTATGAGAGAGAGTGAGAGTGAGTTTTAGTGGGAGAAAGGAAAATAACGGGAGTGTCTAAATCTGATTGAGTAAGGGGTTGGGATTTTTAATTCGCACCGAACTTTAGGTTCGCACAGGATCCTATTTCTATATATATATATATATATATATATATATATATATATATATATATATATATATATATATATATATATATATATATATATATATATATATATATATATATATATAGGCCGGATCCGGTGAGGCACCTCATTACGGCGAGGCGGCCGGTCTCATCAAATTCATTCATGTGGGGCGGATTTGTGAATGTTGCGCTTCAAATTTGGGCTCAAAATTTGGCCCACCGAGTTCTTGATGCATGTTTACAATAATTTCCAATAACAAAACCCTTTTTTCCTCCCAGAAAAAAGTGCCAACACACCGAGCGTTCTTCTCAAGAAATAGGTGATTAAACTCCGACTTTTACAGTTTTACACCATTATTTTACCGTATTCATGTTTAATTATTTTTAATTCATCCGGGTTCTTCATGAATTTCTTCTATGTTTCAAGATAATTGTCAATTTAGCATTACATTGTACTATAATGATGTTTGAGTCGAAAATTTCGATAACATTGCTAATTCTTTGTTTTAATTGAGAAACCAGGATACATTCTTCTTCTTTTTTGTTGTAAATTATTTGAACGATAATTTGACGGAACCAATAAACTTTCTTGGAATTTATCTCTATTTTTGGAATTATCGGAAGATTTGGTTCGAATTTCATCAAATTGAGCGATTTTGTAAATATAATGTTCGAAATTGATGCAGATTGCGCGATTTCCTTTACCTAGCGATTTTGTACTACTTATTACATAATTTTTGACGATTTTTGCAGCTCAAATTGCCATGGAGATTGTAGATAAAACAATGGTTGATGATAATAGTGTTTGTGAAACAAGTATTTTCTTTTATTGAAGTTCTAATTATTGTTTTCTATTTCAGTTTTAATTTGTGAAATTTTGATGATAATCGAACTTCAGGTCTTTGTTTTGATGTTGTGAATCTCGAAGTCTATTTTGTGAATCACAGAGCTTCTTTTGTGAATAATTGAATTTTTGTGAACCATTTTGTTGCTATTTAAGATGGACTGTGATGATTACTGAGGATCATTTAGCAGTTGTGGATATGTTAATGAGAAGATTTTAGTGTTAAGCATGCGGGTAGCTTATTTTTGTTTGCTAATTTGATGAGATATAAGTATCAATTATCAAGTCGAGGATTTAAGCTTCTTACTCGATTTCAAAACACATTTATGTCATTGGGTTTTATCCCAATCATGAAGTTCAATACAAGGGAGTTGTTCTTGGTTGGCGTAGTTCTTTTTGTTTATTTTGTTCTTTGCCTTATTTTGTGAATCTCAGTTCTTATTTTGTGAATCTCATACCTTATTCAGTGAATCTTAAGGCTTGTTTTGTGAAACTTGATCATCATAATTGGTTAAAATCAACTATTTTGCTCTTTTCTTTATTAGGTGAATCTCAGATTTTGTTTTGTGAATCTCAGACCTTGTTCAGTGAATCTTAGAGGTTGTTTTGTGAAACTTGGTCATCATAAGTGGTTAAAATCACGTTTTTTGCTCTTTTCCTTATTTGGTGAATCCCATACCTTATTTTGTGAATCTCATACCTTATTCAGTGAATCTTAAGGCTTATTTTGTGAAACTTGATCATCATAAGTGGTTAAAATAACCTATTTTGCTCTTTTCTTTATTAGGTGAATCCGGACTTTGTTTTGTGAATCTCAGACCTTGTTCAGTGAATCTTAGAGCTTATTTTGTGAAACTTGGTCATCATAAGTGGTTAAAATCACGTTTTTTGCTCTTTTCCTTATTTGGTGAATCTCAGACCTTATTTTGTGAATCTCATACCTTATTCAGTGAATCTTAAGGCTTGTTTTGTGAAACTTGATCATCATAAGTGGTTAAAATAACCTATTTTGCTCTTTTCTTTATTAGGTGAATCTCAGACTTTGTTTTGTGAATCCCAGACCTTGTTTAGTGAATCTTAGAGCTTGTCTTGTGAAACTTGGTCATCATAAGTGGTAAGGACTAGAGCACACCTCGAGAATCAATTTCTTGATCGTTCCTCTAATGGCGGGGGAGTAGAGATAAGGGAACAACTCACATGATGAAAACTAGTGGAATGATTTAATTATTTTAAAACCAATTAGCTCAAATGGCAGAGCGTTGTGCAATGCACAAGGTGTGGGTTCGATTCCCATGTTGGTTATTGACTGCTACTGTTACTTCAAAGCCTAATTGGTATTTCTCTAGTGGACTTTTGGGTTTTGGCATTTTCTGTCATGTCCAATTGCACCCAATTTAGATAATTTCTAACATTGACTTTACAAAGGACTCAAAATTGTAATCCTTTGCTCCTTTAGTGGCTCTGACTGACGACGTTTTGGCTTATGCACGCCGTTTGTGCGTATCTAAGTTTGAGCTTCTTCTACTCATCCTCAATTTTGCACATCTAAGTACGGATTTGGCTAACTCATCCTCAATGTTATTGTATTTAAGTTTAATACACTAGATTCTTAAATTAACTAGGCTATATGAGATTCGAACTCATACCTTTGTGCAAGATTTGCACATTGCTCTCCCATTTGAGCTAATAGCCGTTAAGATATACGAGTACATAACAAAGATTAAATAAGGGGAACCTTAAGCTAATAGCCTTTAGATATGCAACAATGAAAAGCCTAACCTGCGATTGATTGTCAATGTGATGAACAACCCTAGATTCATTACCATATGACTCCGTGATTGTAGAACGGGCATCAGGAACGAACTTCTGAAAGTCTCACATGAACAACCCTAGATTCACATAATCTAGTCTAAGCTTCACAAAATCAAGTCCAGGTTTCACAAATCAGGTCTATGTTTGCCAAAATCAGATTTCACATAATTAGGTCTAGGGTTCACATAATATACTCCAAGCTTCACAAAATCAAGTCCAGGTTTCACAAAATCAGGTCTATGTTTGAACCTTATTTTGTGAATCTTGGAGCTAATATTGTGAATCTTGGAGCTAATCTTGTGAATCCTGGACCTAACGACGCAAGACATGGAGCTAATCTTGTGAATCCTGGACCTAATGACTGCACTTCATTCATTAGGAAACTGAGAATACAAACCTGACGACGCAAGACATGGAAATAGTTAGCTGGTGTTGTCACATTGACAACCTGCCAGTTGCATTCTTGGGTTTGTTTTGTAAGCGTTGGCTCGATATCAGGTAAAATGTAGGGATTTTCATCACTCATCTGCAATGAAAAGTTAAGACAGCGGAAATGAAATTACCAGTTTTTCCAATCATGTAGCATTGTAACTGATCAATATACCTGCAGAAATCGTTCCAATCTTGCACTAGAATGTTCAGGTCCCTGACCGTCATACCCATGAGGAAGTAAAACCACAAGCCCAGTTTGACGTAACCATTTTGCTTCGCCACTGCTCAGGAACTGATCAAAAATCACCGTGCTCCATTAGAGAAGTCCCCAAACTGAGCCTCCCAGATAACAAGAGAATTCGGGTTCTCCATAGAATAACCCAATTCAAATCCAAGAATTCCAAACTCAGAAAGGGAGCTGTACCCATAACAATAAACATAGTGTTATTATACAGAACTAACTAAACAAGAACGATAATAAAACAATACGAAGAAAAATTGACAGAAGAAATGCACCTGTTACTGACAGTAAACAGTTCCGCATTTTGGTTAATGGTGACATGGCCCAAAGGACAATAATTTTCACCGGATTCCTGATCATGGATCACAGAATGCCTATGACTGAATGTACCTCTCTGAACATCTTGTCCACTCAACCGAACATGATTTCCTTCCACTAGCAATGTACCGAATGCCAGTGCTTCTGCAACAGCCCAATCAATGCCTTCCCCGGTTTCAATCATTAGGGCACGTTGGTCATAAATCCTTTTAACAGCTTTGTGCGGGTTGAAATTCTCGGGAATTATGGTGATTGCCTTGCCAACATGCTTTAAAATCTCTGGTTTAACCCTGTACAAGATCAAAGATTGCAACATTGATTAAGACCATAACTCTACAGCTAAAGAGACAGGAACTCCCAAGGGCTTAAGAAAATACCCAGTGTTACGGATTCTAGAAATCTGCTCAGGAGACTTGAACCCGAGCCAGTAAGCTGAAAGCCAGTCCTGCTTGTTTGTTTGATGATTCTTGCTAGCTTCAAACTCCTTATTGAGAATTGTCATAACCTTTTTCTGAATGACATCGACTTCTTCTTTTGACAGTGCCCCAGATTAAAGGACTTTCTTTTTGTGACTTGGGGCTAATCTTGTGAATGCTGGACTTGATTTTGTGAATCTAAGACCTAATTTTATGAAACTGGGTCTTTATTTTGTGAATTTAGGATATGATTTTGTGAATCTCATTCAAAATCAGTGTTAATGAATAGCCACATCAACCACACTCATTTTTCACCATCATCGAAATGTAAGGACTAGGTGAAGATCAAACCAAGGATTACCTCTTGTGCCTCCATAGTGAGGTTGAGTGTCCCAAAATTATCAGCAAAATGAGCTCAGGCCAACACATCAGCAGTATCAAGGGAGACATATATGTGCCTAATCGCCTCGTTCAATAAACAAAGATTGTTAAGACGGTACTGATACACCAGAAACTCCAGTTTAACGGAACTCAATCTACACTGATGATAATGGAGATCGAAAAGCTTAGTGATAATGGTGGATGGAAGCTCGGTGAGAAATGGCGGAGAAATCTGGGCTGAAGAGAGGGAAATTGAACGGAGTAAACGCGATTGAGTAAATGAATATGGGGAAATCAACAGTTTGTTGGGTTATATAAAGGGACACGTGTCAACATCTGAGGCACTTGTAGTTGTTTAATCCAATGGTTTAGAAGGTGTCCAACCGCCTCACCCTAAGAAGGGTGCCTCACATGATTCAATCTCTCTCTCTCTCTATATATATATAGAGAGAGAGAGAAGGGTTCTTATAAGGCCTTCATACCTTATAAGGCCGTAAGTCTTTATAAGAGCCCTTGGATGAAGGGATTGAAGGGATGAGATGAGGAGAGAGGGCGTGTTTTTTAGAGCAAAAAAAAAAAAGGAAATGGTGATTGTGTGAGAGAGGGACCACTTTCACTGTTTATGTACTGCGTCCATATCAAATCCCGCGGACAATAGCAATAAACAAAGCCTCCTATATCATTTTGCATGCTTCCCTCCTCTTTTCACCATTCAAAACATCTGAACAAGCAAAACCCCTAAAAAATCCTCAAAAAAACGATCCTAAATACTGTAAAATACAATATCAATCATCAAAAAAATAAGAGAAATTTCAGCGCACATGTAAAACTACATCAGTGATCATCATCAAATAACTTTGTTGAAGAGAAATAAATTCTCAGTGTTCATCAGAGAAACAAGCAGGAAATGACAGTCAGTGTTCGTGAAATGGATCATATGCAGATTGAAGTTGCCGTCAATGGTGAGTTGTTTACTTTCTTATTTGTGTCTAGGTTATTATTGTAGCTTGATGTTAATGGCAAAAAATAACAGGTTCTTATTTCATTTTGGTAGCTTGTTGTTGATGGCAAAAAATGATGGAAATTTAAAAGCTTGATAAAGTACGAATTATAACTTCAGTGGGTTTTAGTATAACTCTGACCCAAATATGTAATACAGTGTCAACATGCAGTTCTATATTCATCGTGGGTTTTTGTAAAACTCTTTGACAATTTCCTGCAGATTCAAGTAACAGAGTAACTCAAACCCTAAATTGTGCGTAAAAACTCTTACTAAACAACCAATTTTGATATAGTTATTCATGTTATAGCTGAAGTTTATACATTCATTAAGTGAAGTTATAGGATGTGGACAGTTGTACATTATATGCCTAGAGTTATACAGGCTGTGTCAAGAGTTATACATTGTATGATTAGAGTTATACAGACTGTGTATAGAGTTATACATTATATGCCTAGAGTTATACATTCTGTGAAGTACAGTTATCCATATATAGGTAAGAATTATACATTGTATGACTAGAGTTATACATTCTGGAACTACAGTAATACACTCTACAATGTATAACTCTAGGCATATAATGTATAACTCTTAGCATATACAGACTGTGTTTGGAGTTATACATTATATCCATAGAGTTATACATTATATGCCTACAGTTATACATTTTATGCGAAGAGTTATACATTGTGAAGGTAGAGTTATACATCGTATAACTAGAGTTATACAGACTGTGCCTAGAGTTATACATTATATGCCTGCAGTTGTACAGTATGTGCACAGAGTTATACATCAAATGCCTAGAGGTATACATTGTATGTCTGGAGTTATAAAGTGTGACTAGAGTTTTACATCTTTGGACTAGAATTATAAATACTGTTACTAGAGTTATACATTATCTACCTACAGTTATACATTCTGTGCCCAGAGTTCGACAGTGTGAGGAGAGTTATACATTGTATGACTAGAGTTATACAATGTATGACTAGAGTTATACAATGTATGACTAGAGTTATACATTATATGCTAAAAGTTATACAGGCTGTGCCCAGAGTTATACATGTTCTTTGCATGTGTTTTTCTCCGTCATGGTTTTTTCTGTAATTAATAGTCGCTTAATTTTTCTGCGTTTGTTAGCAAAACAAATTAAATATATATAAATAGGAATAGGATCATGTAAGTCCTATGTTTTATGTTGAGTCCATAAGTCCTAATGTAAACCATTAGATCTTATGAAATGGATGGTTAAGATTAAAAGAGAAAAACACACTCCCTATGTATAATTAATTCTTTGTCTCCCATACCCCAATTTCCCATACACTAATTAATTTCTTTTCATATAATTTTATTCTCCCTCTCATCAAATCATATTACAAAAATCTGATTTTTTTTTATCAACTCCACTATTTCTCCTCTTCTTCTCTCCCATTTTATCATCTTTACAATTTCCGCGTAAAATAAAAGCGGTTTCATAAAAACCTCCGTATATCTTCATTCGGACTCCGATTAAGGCGAAACAAAAGCCTAACTTTATTATTTTTTCGAGGCCGTTGCAATGGTAATATTTTCATATACCATTTAGTTTTCAAAATATCCAGTACTGCTCGGTTGTGCTTGAAATATTGTCGTTTGTGTATTTGTTTCTTGTGAAATTTTTGTTGAATTTTGTTAGAAATGTTGGTTATGTATTTGGAATAATTTAATTGTGCAACTTAGTGTTTTTGGATAATGGGTGATATTATTAATCCGAAATATAGTAGTTTGTATAATTATTTTTTTGTTGAATATATCTACGTTTTTTAACTATAAATTAAAGTTGTTTTATGAAGATGGAGATGATGATGATGATGATGAAGATGATGATGATGAAGATGATGATGATGAGTATTTGGCAGTATACATTGACGATGAAGATCTTATTGAGTCTTTGGCGTAATAAATTGACGATGAAAATGTGAGATTTAGATTGATGGATGAAGAGATGAAGAAATTTTTATTTATTATATATATGTAATTTTAGTGATTTACGAGTATAACTCTAGTCTTCTACGAGTGTAACTTTTGTACTTGATAGCGTGATTTTGAATATATTAATTTGAATTTATGTAGTTTTTTTACAAGTTTATGTAACTTTAATGGTATACCGTATACGAGTATAACTTTAGTTCTTGATGGTGTAACTTTTGTCCTTTATGACTAACTTTAATTTTTTATAAGTGTAACTTTAGTTTTTTATGAATGTAACTTTAGTATAATTTAATTAATGAGTAATTAATTATTTAGTTACAAGTAAAAAGGGTGTAAGCTCAAGTGAATATGGTGTAACTTCAATTAAGATATAGTGTTTTACGAGTGTAACTTTAGTCTTTTACGACTGTAACTTTAATACTTAGTAGTGTAATTTTATACTACAAATTGATTTTGTCGAATATTATTTTGAATATATTTTAATTTTAGCATAAGTTTATATAATTTTAATAATTTATGAGTGTAACTTTAGTCTTTTACGGATGTAACTTTAGCCTTTTACGGGTGTAACTTTAGTCTTTTATGAGCGTAACTTTCGTGTATTTTAATTAGTGAGTAATTAATTATTTAGTTTCAAGTAAAAAAGGTGTAACTTCAAGTGAATATGGTGTTACTTTAATTAAGATATAGTGTTTTACGAGTGTAACTTTAATCCTTCATAGTGTCATTTTATGTTGGAACTTCCGGAAAATTAGCAGTACTCAAAATTTTAAAACTCAATTGTATAAGAAAATATTACCACTGTGTTAGGCTCGAAAAAATAATAAATTTAGACTTTTGTTTCGCCTTAATCGGAGTCCGAATGAAGATTTACGGGGTATTTTAAAAACCCACTTTTATTTTACGCGGGTATGAAATTTATTTTTTACATCTTATATTTTGATATTTGAAATATAAATAAATCATATTAATTTAATAAATTAATTGATAAGAAAGAGAAAGTAATTGATTAGATAAATTGGGAATTGAATTTACTAGAGACAAAGCATTAATTGCATGTTTGTTGAGGGTTTTTTTTGTTTTAATCTCAACTATTAATTTTGTATGATCTAATGGTAGAGATGAGGACTTAAGGACTCAACCAAATTTGTGGACTCATGTGAACCTATCTCTCTCTCTCTCTCTTTTTCTCTCTCTCTCTCTCTCTATATATATATATATATATATATATATATATATATATATATATATATATATATATATATATATATATATATATTAGGTTTTTTTCGAGTGCAATTCTAGAGACTCCAAATTTTTTGAAACGCTTTAATTAAAATAATAATATTAGTCTTAGAAAAAAACAGAACTTTTAAATATCTACTCCCTCCGTACCACACCAAAGGTAACGTAGGGAAAATTGGAGTATTTAATTAAATGTGGAAAAAGTAAGGGTAAAGAGGGAAAAAATAGGTGGGGTATGTAATTGTGAGTTTAATTGTGGGTTAGTAAGTGGGGTATGTAATGGCATTTTGTGTAAATATCAAATGGGGATAAGGATAACGTGGTAATGTTGTGGGCCAAATAAGGAATGTTACCTTTGGTATGGTACGTCCGTTTATAGTAAGTGTTACCTTTGGTCTGGTACGAAGGGAGTATCTATCTATATTATTAAAAGAAGCTTTTTTTGAGCGATTATAGAGAGTTCAAGTTTTTGAGATAACTTTAAAGCCATTTTAAATAAATAATTCAAATAAGATAACAATCACGTCCCAATTCCAGCTAAACTATGTAACTTAATATTAAAAAAAAAGTTCAATTGATTTCAAACTCTATAGCTGTAATACCCGCCCTTTTAGGGACCCGTTGACCAGCGTTGACCGACCTTGGGAGCAGTAACAGTCCTTAGGAATTCGTGCCAAAGTTATCTTGTGTCTTGAGTTATGGGTGGTACTCGATAGAGTAGAGGCTACTCGATCGAGTATCTTGGATACTCGATCGAGTAGGGGCCACTCGATCGAGTACGTTAGTTACTCGATCGAGTAGCGTCTTTTCAGCGAGAGTTTATAATCGTGTTTTCCTAAAACCGCAAATCATTTCCGCCTCTTTCTTTTAAACCTAGATGTCGTCCCTTCCTCTTCCCTTCACCATATGCCTTCCATGGGAGCCTTTGAAGGTCCTTGTGCCTTAGGAGTGCATAGCTTGAGTCGGGTAGCGGTCCTTTGCCATATTTCTCCATGTAGGTATGTCGTCATCATCACCCGTATCTTTGTCTTTTCAGTTAGGGTTAGAATGGTAGTGATAGATGATTGTATTGTGTGTATATGTGTTGCTTGTTTGCTGGGTGTTGCGTGTATGGACATGGAATCGTCGCAGTCGCTTAAAGGTAGGTTCGCCTACTCAGTTTCTGTTGAATGTCTAGAGTGTTGGTTGTTGTGTGGTGTTGTGTTGTTGTTGTGACCGTATAGTTGAGTATACGTGGTAGTTGGTTGGTGTAGACTGGGTGTCGATTGTTGTTGTATTGCAGCTGTCTATGGTTGTTTGTCTCTGGTTCTCGAGATGCGTCCTCGGCTGAGTGGAGTCACTTGCGGGAGTGGCTTCACGCCTTAGTTTCGCCCTCCGTGGAACCCGCCACGGGAGGGGATGTGCACATTAATGGGACAGGGTTATCGCTCGGTATGATGAGTAGGGCTTAGGTGGGAACGGCTGCGGTCCCCCACTGACAGGGCTGGTCCAGTGGACAGTCGGTGACGGAGATTGATTGGAGTGGGTATGATTGTGTGTGATTGGTTGTGTTTGTATTGTTTTGACGGTTGTTGTTGGTTAGTGTTGTGTCTTGCCTCAGTTACTGACCTTGTGTAGTTGTCTTATTTGTTTATGTGTTTGCCGTGATCCCTTATGGTGAGCAGTCAGTCTTAGCAGGTGTTGATGTGGTTGATAGCTGGAGTCCTGGCAGGGGTGTAACGTCACGAGTTCTGATAGAGATATCATGTAGCTGACGAGTTGTACCTTTATTTTATTAGTTGGTTATAACGCTTGTAATATAACTAGAATTATTCTTTTATCGACTTTTGATGATTACTTACCTCGGGCAACCGAGATGGTAATGCCTCTATATGCTAAGGAAGGTCTGGTTAAGGCTCCTCGGTATATGGGGGTGTTACAAAGTGGTATCAGAGAGACGATTTTGGAACCTCTAACCAATGAACCTAATGAACGTAGTGAGTCTAATAAAATGAACCTGGTGTATGTGTAATGGGAGCCCCAGGTGATGCTAGATTTTGGGTGAGTAGGCGCCCTCATTTCAAAATCTTGGCCCCATTATACTTAAGTCAGTCACTGGGTATGGGAATGTGGAGTCAGTAAGTATGTGCTTAACGTGTATGGTGATTATGTGAGAATTGTTTGTGATTGAGTCTTTGTTGAAGTTAGTATCGGTACAATCGCTACTTGAGAATCGTGTATGGAGAACTTGTGGTGGAGTTAAGGTGCATATGTGATGGAAATGAGAAACTTAGTAGGTTCTATACGGTTGTAGATACCCAGTATCTGCTGAGACTCCAACAAACACCCGATGATTATCGGACTACAACATGTTTTGGGATCGAAGCGTTTGATCGACAGTTTGTGTACAACTTTACGTCGGAAAACTTGAAACGATTTCGAAAACAAAACATTTCAAAACATTTCAAAAATACCTGGAGTGTTTATGCACGACGACGGGGTCGCGATGACACTAACTAGAGTCAAAACCGGCACCGGACCAAAAACCGACTCGAAAATTCAAATCCCGACTCCTACAACGAGTCAAACCGAGTCAACCACAAAAACAAAATATCTCAAAGCCTTCTATGCTAAGTTTTCCCGGATTCATGTTGGTCAAGTACCAAACATGTGACTACAAAACCTAGGATAGAACAAATCATGATTGCGTTTGTTGTGAAAGCGACAACACAGCTCGAAGACCCGCGACGTGGCTCGCGCCTCTTTGAGCAGCCCAGGTGGCCACGTCGCTCAAAACTCACACAACCACTCATTCTCCTATAAATACCCCTCAAATGCCACCCATTTGAGAGTTCCGCGAGTGTCCGCCCCCTATTTTCTCCCTTAAAATTCTCGACTCGACTTCTAAAGTCACAATCTGACGCGTATTTACGACCTACCGATCGTAAACACGAGCCTTACACATTGTTTGGTACCGTCATCGTGCATTAAACCACTTGACCTACCACTACACCATCACTAAACTTTTAAAACACTCTTTTACTTACCAAAACGGTTTTAAACCGAGTTTTTTCCGATCAAACAAGTTGTTACACTTACGTCGGTCACTCGCCATAGCCAAACATGTAAGTATGAGGGTGTAAAAATCCTCTTTTATTATGTTTTCATTTGTTTCATGACTCTAACATGCTAAAACATGCATAACATGAACCGAAACATGGAATAAACGAGCCAAAACCGATTTTTGGTCTGAGGCAGAAGCCCCTTAGGTCGTCAAATGGCTCGCGCCTAAATGGGGTACTCAGACCAGAGATCAACCGTGTTTGTTCTCCTCATTTCCCTCAATCCATTTTTCATATTTGTAATCGGTTTTTACCATTTCAAGTATTTTCGAAACCTTTTTGTTTCATTTCACATGTTTTAACCATAAAACATTTTTCACCCTTAGTTCTTCATACCATGACGGTTAAATCCGTGTTTCGGTGATAATACTTGGTTAATGACATTTAAAAGGTATTTTAAAGCCTTTTATTTCATTTCTTCATATTTTCAAACAAACATAGTAGTCACCAACACGAAATCATCCTTGGTTCTACATATCATGCCGGATTTTAACCCGGGTACGATGATGAGTATCGACTAATTATATTCAAAATAGACTTAAAATAATTAGTCCATAATCATTTTCAAAAATATTCATGTCAAGTTTGTCAAATCGAACCCGACACCGAATATTATCAAATAATGATGATTATTCGAGTCTAGTTCTTCAAATCAACAAATGCGGTCTAAACGACCCTTTCAAAATCAGATCGGGTTCAAAAACCCATTTTTAACACGTTTTATAACGTTTTCTAAATAGTCAGAACACGGCATACAACCATTGGCTAACCCGCGCCTCAAGCAGGCCTTTGCCTTCTCATTTTCAAAACCAGAGGGAGGCTCCTTACACCGTCCGAAAGCATTTTTACGCCGCCGAGCGTGGCTTTCAAAAAAGACCGCTGCCATTGTCCACAGATCGGCTGGGCATACGCAGGTAGGCCATGTCCACAGATTGGCGACTCCGCTGGGGAGAACTAGGACACTTACGTCTTTGTGATCCCTAGATGGTGAGACTCGAACGAGGTCTTGATTGGAATGCATTAATTGATATTACGGTCACGGTCGGGTTCCTTGTCCGGGCCCACAACCTAACCCTTTTCGACCAATTGGCTCGTCCCGTCGGCATGAGTTTTCTCATACCCGCGTTTCGAATCCCGATTGAGTCAAGCATACCATTGACGTTACACATTTCTGTTTCGTCAAAGAGCTTTCATCACTTTCGAGCACGTGGCTAGGGCACCCTCCTTACACATTTTGTTTGGATTGGTATCCCTCTCGCAAATTGTGGTTTGATTGCTTGGTGTGTAACCCACCCTTTTAAGCCAAAACCCGTGTCAGCATGATGCATAATATAATGAACTGTGAGTGCTTATGTGCTATCTGATCATAAGTCATTCCGTGTCATTTTCAAACTTTCAAAAAACACCTTTTTGCGCCGTTATAATGGCCATTCCAAACCTTGGTCTTTTTGGCCGACCGATGCACGCCTTTCTAGACCGTCGTAATGACGATTTTCAAAATCGGTTTTGTATAACCATTTTAACACGCCTTTCTAGGCCGTCGTAATGACGATTTTCAAAATCGGTTTTGTATAACCATTTCAACACGCCTTTCTAGGCCGTCGTAATGACGATTTTCAAACTCGGTTTTGTATAACCATTTCAACACGCCTTTCTAGGCCGTCGTAATGACGATTTTCAAACCCGGTTTTGTATAACCGTTTCAAATCACCTTTTTACGCCGTTATAATCGCCGCGTCTAGACACGGATTTTAACCCGTTTCGCGCCGACAATGGCTCTTTCAAAACCCGAGAAAAGCACACACCCTTTTCTCGAGACACTTTCGAGATCCTGAGGACCATGCACCGTCCCCGAGACCTTTTCAAGC
This sequence comes from Silene latifolia, assembly GCF_048544455.1. Classification (NCBI taxonomy): domain Eukaryota; kingdom Viridiplantae; phylum Streptophyta; class Magnoliopsida; order Caryophyllales; family Caryophyllaceae; genus Silene; species Silene latifolia. The sequence continues at coordinate 26,971,588 of NC_133534.1, forward strand.
ATTTCAAACTCGATTTTCAAAACATACAATTTTGAATTTTAAAACCGTCTTGGGAAGCAACACACTGTTTTCCGAGCCGACTCAAACTCAAACCGTCTTTTGCAAATAAACTTAAGACAAACCTTTTTCAACTGATCGACTTGCGGAGATCTTTATCTTCGGAAGCCGCCCATTAAAGCGACAAATGAATCTTTTTTGAAATTTCTATTTTCGAAAACTTCAGTCCACCATTCCAATTCCGCCTCGTGTCTATCGAGTCAAAGCAAACGTACTTATGGGTCTTTACTTATGAGTTGTCTCACCACGAGACCCGTCCAATGGTGCCACGCCGTCATGTAGGACTCGTGTCAAAGGTTCGGTCAACACCGTCACGTCATAAATCGAGTCAGCACCGAGAGACCACACACGGTCGCCCCGTCTTGTTGAGTCTGTCTTTGTCCCGTCCTCTGTGTTGTCTGCGTTCAGTCTTGGAACCGTGTCGGATTGAGTTGTAATGTGAGCCATTTTTCTGCCTCAGAGCCATGGCCCCGTCTTCAACTTCGTCTGTCAACCACAACAACAATGATAACAACAGAGATGTCACTACTGATCAGCTAGCCAGCCTGCTTACCGCTCTTAAGGTCACCCTGGATCACGTCGAGACCCGTATCGACGCCCTCGAGAACAAGGAAATTGGGGAACATAATACCCCACCTCTGACTGAAACTGAGAAGAGGCTGAAACTCTTGGAAGAATAGCTCCTAGCTCGGGGCAACAATATCCACCTTGAAAATAACCGAAGGTTCGAACCTGTTGGGGACCAGTTACCTGACAACTTCACCCTGACTGATGTGCCTAAGTTCAAGGGAGTGGAGGACTCACTCAACCACATCCGTGCTTTCAAAGACTATATGGCCATCAAGGGGGTCAAACATGAGCTCTTTACTCGAATCTTCCCATCCTCTTTGGAGCCGATTCCTCGCCAATGGTACTACTCCTTCGACCCAAAAAACCTTATCACTTGGGATGAGATCGCAGTTGAGTTTGCCAAATAGTATGCCGACAACGTCGAAATCCAGGCCAACACCCGTACTCTCGAGGTGCTAACCCAAAACGACAAGGAAGGATTCACTGAGTTTTTAACCCGCTGGAGGAGGGTGAGTACCCAATTGGTCAGTAAGCCGAGTGAATCAACTCTGGTGGAGAAGTTTGTCAATAACCTCCGCCCGGTTTATGCCAACCTGCTAAGGTATCAGAATATCAAAACTTTTCAAGATCTGCAGATTCTGGGGACCCGTATTGAGGACGACCTCCGAAAGGGTGTCTTAGAAAAGACCACCGGCAGGGGTTATCAAGGATCCACCTCAACCGGATCTCGCTCTTACGGTCAGACAAACAAGATTGATGAGGTTAACCTCGTCGAACCATCTGCCAAGAAAACTGAACGCCCCCAGAGAGTGTTCACTAACATAGGGTCGACTTA